>NC_142799.1:17329406-17629406 GCF_049724085.1 Artemia sp. Qi Xiang Cuo
TATATTAATTTCCGTTTATTTTTTATTCACATAATCTTTTTCATATAAAAAAATATTTTATGTCTTTTTATTTTTTCTATTAGACTCCATATTTTTTTACTTTGAAGATTATTTGAGTTTATTTCTGCTCATTTTTGGTTTAATGAGGCTCTTTACTATTCTTTAAAAAACTTACGTTTCCCATTAACAAATACTATCTAGTTTTTTAGAACTTTAAAAACCAAAATTTTTTTTAGAACTTTTCAAAGTTTTTTTTAGAACTTTAAAATAAAGCTTATTGTTCTAATTAAACGGCCATTGTGTTCAGGAATCTTTCTTAAAGAATTAGGACAAAAAGTTAAAACTTTAGCGTAAAGAGCAAGGTCTTGTGGAAGGGTCAACTCCTTTCATATACGCAATAATTTCTGTTAATTTTAAGTTTTGATGTTGCTCCTTACTTTCAGTTGAAAAAAACTTTTTTTAATTTAATTTACCCCCCCCCCCTATGTGCAAATATGTAGCCCAAATTATATATTCCCATCTATTCTGTCACTTGTTTTTGTCTTGTCTCGTGCTAAGTTGAAAGAAACTAATGAAGAAAGCGGTTTGTTCTCGAGTTTTGCACAGCGTAAGCTTGAGTGAGTGGCGTATAATACACAAGCACCAAAATTTCTTTCCCCTACAGAAAAAAAATCAAACAAAATTCTCAAATTTGGAAAGTCCCATTTTACACGGGGGGGGGGGTATTTTCCGCGGGGTTATTTTCTAGGAGGGTATTTTCCAGGGGGGGGGGGGTAAACGCCGGCTACCGCCCTTCTCATTGACGCCCTGTGCTGATTCAAGTCTATTTATTAAAATAAAGGGTGAAGGTAGGTTAGCATGCTTCTTTTTAATGCTTGCTTGTAGAAAGTTGCCTGCTTTTTCAGTTTATTGACCTGAAAAGACGAATTTGCTTTGCTGTATGCTTTGGCTGGCGCTTGCTGTTTTTTTGCTCGAGTTTGGAGCTGGAGAAATACTCATCACTGTGATAATATGTTCTTTGTCTTTGGCTCATCATTTGTTAGATGTATTGTTGAATGATGTCTTTAGAGAGGAGGTAAAAACATTAATTTTTTAGGTTTCCTTGCATATAGTTGCCATAATATGCAAATCGGTACTTGTGCATTATACCCACTCTTTTATATATGTCAAATGAGACCAGGGTTGCCAACTGGACATATTTTATGTCCAAAGGACATATTTATGGACCGAAAAGTTCGCAACCCAGTCTGGCAACACTAATTCCAGGGTTGCCAAGTGGACATATTTTATGTCCAAAGGACATATTTCTATGTGACTGGACATAATGACATAATAGGTCAAAAAATGGACACATTTTAGACATTTGGGACATAAAGTGGATACATTTTCCATATTTATTACATAAAACAAAATACTTTCATAAAAAAAAATGTCACTCATCACCAACTGAGTGCTAAGACTTATATCTACTTATTTTTTAAGCTTTGTGTTTATTTTCCGGTGTTGCTTGCTCTTCCCCGAAGCAAACTTTCTGAAAATGCCTTCTAAATTTTTTCACCTATAAATGGTATTATTAGCCCTGATTTTTACTCGCCACGGTCAAGATAAAGGACAAGCTGTCGCCTTTTTCATATAAACTTACTTCCGGCTTCCGAACGTCACACAAAAAGCTCAATGAAAAGTTAACAAAATGAAACCTTTCGATTGTTGATGGTCTGAAATCAAAACTAAAGCCAAGTTGTCAAACACCCGGGGTAAATTCCTTCATTTTGAAAATTTTCATCACGGGAAAGGAGCTGAAAGAAATTTAAGTAAGTAAAATTTAATGTTAGGTGATATAGCTCAATATATATATATATATATATATATATATATATATATATATATATATATATATATATATATTTGAAGAGGGGACAGCCCTTTTCATATACGGAATAATTTCTGTTTGTTTTAAGTTTTAATATCACTCCTTACTTTCAGTTAAAAAAAATTTTTTTTCTGAACGTTTTTGAGTTAATGCAGCTTTGATGTTGGCTCACCGTACATGAATAATTAAAACGAAATTTGCATATTAATTTTACTTTTTTGGCTAAATGGCTTTTGCGTACTTTTGATCTGACGCAACTTACGAATTAACTTACGTAACCCCTAGTCAATACCTCGCTCTTTACTCCAAAGTTCAAATTTTCTTCCAGTTTTCTAAGAATGGCCCTTTAATCACAAATGCCGTTAATTAGAATAAACAGTTCTGATCAAACAAAAAAAAAATTAGCGCAAAGAGCGAGGTAATGACAAGGGGGCGAACCCAATCATGCACGTATTAATTTCTGTTTGTTTTAAGTTTTGGTGTTGCTCCTTACTTTCAGTTGAAAATTGTTTTTTTTTATTTAATTTCTTATTGTTACGCCCCCTTCATAGCAATGTCCCCTCCACGCAAAGCTCCTCCCACGTAAAACCCGACGCCCCCCCCCAACTACCAGAAAAAATTTACCCTGAAAACCTCTGTATACTTCCCAATAACCAATATTATAGGTAAACATTGGACATAGTTCATAACTTGCAGACCGTCCCCCGGAGACTGTGGGGGTCATTCTCAAAGACATAGTTATTGTATTTTTCGAGCATGCTGAACAAAATGGCTATCTAAAAATTATGATCCGGTGACTTTGGGAAAAATGTGAGCGTGGGAGGGGGCTTAGTTGCCCTCCATTCTTTTTGGTCACTGAAAAAGGGCACTAGAACTTTTAATTTCTATTCTGAATAAGCAAATCCATCAGTTTTCTGGTCTGCACTAAGAAAATGTAAGGATGTCTAGGATAAAGAAAAATACAAGGATCTTTGTGATTTTATGCTAACGTTATGTGGCCTGTCACACTCTTCAGCAGCTGCTGAAAGACAGTTTATGCTACTTGGTAACATCACAATAAAATTACTGAATGGTCTTCTAATGCAAACGATTAGTTGTTTAATGTATGTCAAGCAACTAATTTGGCGTTCTGGAACGTTGCTGGAATCCTCGATTATACGTTTTGAAATGTGGAAGAAATACTTCGATTGGCAAATTGCTAGCATAGGAAGAAATAAGGCTGACTCTCATGCTGAACACAATTTTCAAGATGAATTCTCGCTAGAAGACTAATCTTAAGCTCCCGCAAGTTATTTTTAGTGTTTACTTGTTTTTATGAGTTATGTGCTTGTATTAAATAGTTTTTTTCGTTTTCAATATACTTGATGTTGACTGGCCGCTTTGAAAGATGTTTCCAAAGCGTCTTTTGGTCAATATCCCAATTGATAAGAAAAATAACCTCTAGGTTCTGAGATTTCAAGATGGACATATTTAAGACGAAATATGGACATATTTTGGCTAAAAATAAAATTTTTTTGGATACTCAGGGGACATATTTATGGACCGAAAAGTTGGCAACCCTGAATGAGACGCGGCAGTTACCGGGACAGATGCGGGAGAGATACCCGATCATAAAACAGTTGTTAGAGCAGGGTTGCCACCGTCAGTAGGATTTTACTAGATCTAGTAAAAAAAAATCTAGTAAGCTTAGAGGATCTAGTAAATTTTCCGAAATCTAGTAAAAACTAGTAAAAAGTCATGATTTATAGTAAAAAAAAACTTTTTTTTATTTTCCATGAATTCAGGGAAAAAAATTATTGTAAACATATGACAATTTATAATTTTTGCTTGTCTGTTTTACAATTTATAATTTTGCTTGTCTGTCTGAGAGACAGACAAGCAGTCACCTATTTTCATATACAGACACTTTACTTCCGGCGTCTAAAGGTCGACAAAATCAGCTTTCTGTGTATCAAATCTTACCAACTAAAAATGAAGCTATAATGACAGTTGGATTTGTGATGATTGGGAATCTATTGGTATCAAAACAAAAGTCAACCACCCAGGGTGATTAGGTGAATCTACTCAGCTTGATAACTTTTATTGAGGAAAAAGGAGCCTGCTGAGAAATTAAAAGTAAGAAGAAATGTAGCATTATATATATATATATATATATATATATATATATATATATATATATATATATATATATATATATATATATATATATATATATATATCTCCAAAAAAGGATTTTTCTGGAATTTTAAAACATACTATGAAAACGAAAGAAAAGAGAAAAAAAGAAGAAAAAAGGAAAAAAAAATTGTGAAAATCGTATTGATTATCCTCCTATAGTAAAAATCGATGCTTGATGGTGCGCGTGCGGCTATTTTTTTAGCATTTAGTAAAAACAGATGCAATCTAGAAAAGTTTTCCGCTCCGATTTAGTAAATTCTTCCAGGTCAGGGTGGCAACCCTGTGTTAGAGTCGAGTTGTGTGAAGCGGGTGATCTAAAATGAATGATAAAATTATAATTTGCAATTTGTCAAAGACAGAAAAAGAGGTAGTTGAATTTTTTCATGATAAGGGGTTATTGCCGAAGACAAAAGAGTGTGAAAATGGACACACCATGACTTTTTACTTGAATGACAAGAAATGTAATCCATTTTGCACATGTGGCGTCCGAAAGTGAAGTGTGAAGGTAGAGATAATTTTACAGCGATTCTCGAAGACATAATAGCGTTCTGGGCGCATAATTGTAACATGTAAGGTATAATGCACAAATACCTGCAAATCCACTATTAATTAACTGAAAAAAAAAACAAGAAAAAAGAACCCAATAGTTTCATCAAACTTTCAAGTTTGCGCAGTCACACACACGTCAATGACAAACGATATCAATTTTTCTCTCTCCCTCTTTGACACTCTTTACAGAAAATTGAATCAATGCCGAAGTCATACAATGGCACACACACTACAAAACTATGAACTAGTTTGGATGGTAAAAAAAATTCAAAGTTAAGTCAGTCGATTTTCATCTATCGAAGTCTAACTACAATTCTAATAAAACCAACAAAAACAAAATTGTATCACATAATCTCTGCGTTGAGATGGCTTAACTAATTAAAGATTGAGACATGTTAGCAAAACTAAAACGTTTCCATGTGTCAATTCCCTTCCTTAAAACCAATGCAACTGACAGCATTGACTAAATGATCACCTAAGACTCTCTAAAACTCTAATACGTTTGGTTAGATAGTTACCTCAAATTTATTCCTCATGTACAGATGTGTCAATTGGAGGAGGGTGGGTATTTGCAAATAGATTTTTTTATACCATCCCCCTAGATTCTGAAAAATTTCTTGTCGGTGTATTCTCATTAAAAAATTTCTTTTTTTAAAATTATTTTCATTGAAAAGTTGAAAATAACAAATTTAGTCCCTTGACTTTGAAAAATAAATCCCCTTACAGTTTAATGCATTGGTGCCCCTCCAAGCTTTTTGCCACAATCTTTTTCTCAACTTAAAAAACTAATATTCTGATGACTAGTTTGAGTTATTCATTGCTATTATGGTCGACCTACACTTGAATGATCTTTTCTCGTTTGGTTTCACCAACCATCAGAGATCAAAAATATTCAAAAGCGGCTCTAAAAACTATTCTTGGCTCTTCCTTTAGTATCTAAGGAGATGGTGTAAGTCAGGTTCATCTGACCTGACTTGGGAGTCACATTGGGAATTAGGACTGAAACGCCTGCCGTCTGACTTTTACCCTTTTATTCTACCTCCCTACCAAGACGACTTGGAAAAAATACCATATTAGAATATCTAAGAAGAATGCCAGTAGACAGTGACGTCAATTCATAGAAAGTAGGAGGAAGTGGATAAGAACGTATGTTTCAAAGTCTGGGGAGAGGATGTAATTTTGTTTTTTTTCATTTTTTCAATGGAAGTACCAAAAAAAAAAAAAAAATCATTTTTCGTTGTAAATATTGGAAAAAGCTATTTTTGAAAAATAGGGGGAGGAATGGATACTTGCCCCCGTCCCCCAATTGACGCCACTGTCAGTAGATTTTTACTTCCTTAGAATTTCACTTCGGCAACAAAAAGAGATTCTAATTCATTTTTAAAGAATTTTTCCGTCATTTTGACTATTTAATGTATTGCTGACGTTTTCCCCATCAAACAGTTGGTGGTAACGAACTGTAAGTAAGGAGCGACCCGGCTCAATAGTAACCGAAACTCTAAAAAACGGAATTTTGATACCGATAGATATATCAAAACAATCAGATTTTTATGTTGATTTCAAATATATAAGTTTCATTAAGTTTAGTCCTACCCATCAAATGTTGCGCGCGTCCATCAAGAGTCCCTGAGAAAATTTGCCTTATTTTCAAGAAAAGGAGAAACACCCCCTAAAAATAATAGAACTTTAATGAGAATTGCACCATCAGATTCAGCGTATCAGAGAACCCTACTATAGAAGTTTTAAGCTCCTGTTTGCAAAAATGTGGAGTTTTGTATTTTTTGCCAGAAGAAAGATCATGGATGCGTATTTATTTGTTTTTTTCTGTTTGTTTTTTTTCCCAGGGGTGATCGTATCGACCCAGTGGTCCTAGAATAGGACCACTGGGGGCAACTAGACCCCCTCACACGCTCATTTTTCCCAATATCACCCTATCAGAATTTTGAGATAGCCATTTTGTTCAGCATGATCGAAAAGTACAATAACTATGTCTTTAAGGATGACTTAATCCCCCACAGTCCCCGGGGGAAGGACCGCAAGTTATGAACTTTGTCCAATGTTTACAATTTACATATAGTATTGGTTATTGGGAAGTATACAAAAGTTTTCAGGGGGAGACTTTTTCTGGTATTTGGGAGAGGGGGGTCGGGTGTTACATGGGAGGATCTTTCCATGAAGGAAGGGAAATTGCTATGAGGGGGCGCCGGATTTCCCAGCATTATTTAAAAAAACGATCAGAAATTAAATTAAAAAAAAGAAATTTTTTCATCTGAAAGTGAGGAGCAATATCAAAACTTAAAACGAACAGAAATTATTACGTATATGATTGGGTCCGCCCCCTAGTCATTAAATCGCTTTCTGCGCTAAATTTTTTTGTACTACCATCAAAGCTATTTATTCTAATTAACGGCCTTTGTAATTAAAGGGTCATTCTTAAAGAATCAGAACAAAATTCGAACTTTAGCGTAAAGAGCGAGATATCGACTAGGGGGCGAACTCCCTAATATATGTAATACGAATATAGAAATTCGTTACGTAAGTTAATTCGTAAGTTAAGTCAAAACAAAATTTCGAGACAGCCATTTAGCCAAAAAAAGTCAAATTAATATGCAAATTTCGTTTTAATTATTTATGTACGGTGAGCCAAAATCAAAGCTACATTGATTCAAAAACGTTCAGAAATTAAATAAAAAACAAGTTTTTTAACTGAAAGTAAGGAGCGATATTAAAACTGAAAACGAACAGAAATTATTCCTTATATGAAAGGGCCTCGCTCTCGCTCCCCCTCCTCAACGCCTCGCTCTTTACGCTCAAGTTTGACTCTGTCTCACAACTCTATTTTTTTAGATAATAAAAACTTTAGCGTAAAGAGCGAGGCGTTGAGGAGGGGACAGCCCCTTTCATATACGGAATAATTTCTGTTCGTTTTAAGTTTTAATGTCGCTCCTTACCTTTAGTTAAAAAAAAATGTTTTTTTATTTAATATATTACTGTGTTGACCTTTAGGTTGTACTTGCCAGTTTGGATTTTGACACTTGCTATTATTTCTTTTTTAATTTCTTTAATAAATAAATTAATTTTTTCATAATTGACTTGCTCATTTTAGCTTAAAATTATTTTAAAAAATAAATGTATTCTATTCACTGCTGCCCCTGTCAGCCCCGACTTTACGGCAAAGTTTAATTTTCGCTTAATACTGCTTCAAGGACATAACACATTCTAGGTAGGCGCAAAAGTCTCCAAGTTATAAGTGAATGCAGGTTGAAGCGACAAGGGATCCGTTCCAGAAGGCAATTTCTAATAATAATAATCCACTGCTTATTATTTGTGCTCCAAAACAATACAATAATTTGGCCTGTTTTTTTTTTTTTTTTTTTGCATTACAAGCAGGCCAGTATTTACACATAGGCCCGGGCCTAAGGGCGCACAATGCCGAGGGGAAAGAACTGAGCGATTTTTTTCTTAACAAAAACTGGACTGATATGATTTATCGTCAAACTGCAGGTGCACTTTGCTGCTGGGCCGCTTATCCACAGAAAATTGAATTAAAAACAGCACAGGGATTCCGTGGCCACTTATTGACTATTGGATGTTACCCAAGAATGGCAGCTGAGAGCTTGGTATCATCTTACTCTTGCATTGCTTTTGACCCATCACTCATCAGTTGCTTTCTGTACAGGGTATCATCTATCCCTGAATTTTCAGGGATATCCCCATAAATCTCTGTGTCTCCCCGAAAAAAAAATGCTTAGGTCTAGGGGTGCCAAAACGCTTGGGCCTAGGGGCGCCGAAGATTTAAATCCGGCTCTGATTGCAAGTATCGAAAGAGCTAAAATGTTAGTTTTTTTGCTTGTTATGGGTATTATAAAGGGCTAGATTTGTAGTTCAAAGTCATTTTAGGCTGGATGTAAAAATAATCGATCAATTATAATCAATTGCAATCGATTTCTAGAATGCCTCCCACGATGTATTAAAGGTTTTAGAAAATATCGGATTTAAAACTTCGCAGTGTTTAATCTGCAAAGATCAGTAATCTTCATGGGAGACCAATAGCTGCTTATGGCACATTTAATCGCTAAAATTGTTTTTTTGTAAAGAAGGTGTTTCAGATTTTGATTATCTATTTCAGTTAAATTATTCATATGGTTTATCGTTTGGTAGATACATTCTTGAGCATTGTCTTCCAAGACAAGGTATTCGCCATCAATTTATCATAGACAAAATCAAATTTGAGAATGTGCAATCTTACTACAAATGTCTTACTAAGTTTACGCGAAACATCTCTAGCCTTGGTACGCGGAAGAGTTTATGATACAAATTTTTGATATCACGCTTCAAGAGCGAAGATTTCAAGACAAACTGAATCTGATGATATGATATGGTAAAGATTATAGCATCTTCAGAGGAGGGGGTTTAGTTTTTTTCTAAACTGTAGAAATCCTTAAATCTCTTTTTTTTTCTAGTCATGACCCAGGAATGGAGCCAAACCTAAAATCTGTCATTTTACATTCATCAACCGTCATTGGAGAATACAACTATGCTATTGCTCCTAAATCAACCAGGAAAGAATTTCTGAGTACACTGGTTATGTCCTTAGAAAACCAGAGGACAGCCATTAATAAGGAGTTGACCTGCATTTGTAATAGCCATAATGGACTCAAACCTTGTGAGCTTGAAAAAGATGATGTTGTGGAAGGTAGTAATAAGCTCAACTTTTAACTAGGTCTAATTTATTGTATTTTGGTCGTTTTTTTTGTCAGGTCTGCATCAGGAAAATAAATTTTTTATACTGTCTTTTGAGAATCTGGAACGAACTTTGCGAGGTGTATTATAGTAGTATTTTCGAAGACCACACAGTTTTTCCGTGACGTACAAATAACAGTTCAATAGGGACAAATTCTTTTATTTGATAACAAAGTCTTTATATTTCGGTCACATATACAGTGGCTGTCATCAGCAGATAAACTAAAATAATACAAATAAAACACCTGCATTTATACAAGACAACAAATTAATTACATATTGTTTAAATCTCTTATTCAAAGTAGTTACAGGTGCTAGTCTCTTTGATTCCCCAGTTTCCAGTCCATTGACTGGATTTTTATGTGAAGGTTTATTATCAGATAAACAAAGGTCAATGGTATTTAGAGAAACTAATCTTTTTATTTGACTGTAGTAAATTATCGTAAATTCAATTTAAGCCAAATTCACCTTTTCAAGGCCAGGTTTTTCAATAAGATTTTTTTTTTTTTTTTCAATGGTTTCCCTACAAACTTTTTTTGAAACCCTGGTCCCTAGAAACTAGAGCGACATTTTCGAACATAATAAAATGCTTCCGGGAAATTATAAATGTATTCAGATACATCTGATGTGAAAATTTCAGGTTTTGATTTTTTTTTTTAGCGTTGACGAAATAGATTCTTGATGTTTTAGTAATCTATTTTTTAAATTCTGGTTAGTAAATTTTACATAGGAGCTTCCGCGAGTATATGGGATCTGATAGACTCGAATTTAATGCTCCACTAAATTTTGATCCTTTCCAGAATTCAGAAAACTACTTAAATTATTACCACCTTTTAAAGCTACCTTTAAACCATTACTTTGTAAAATCTTTTTCAGTTTTTCACTCAGCCTTGGAACTTGTGGTAAAGTACAAAAAACATTCTTCTCCCCAGTTGTCTCTGAGACTTCCTTAGAAATCTCCAGAAACTCTAAACTCTGGCTTTGAACAGAGATGCTGGTGAATTTGTCTTAAATTAAATTTATGATAATTTACTACAGTCAAATAAAATAAATTTAGTTTACCCCAATACCATTGACCTTTGTTTACCTAATAATGAACCTTCACCTAAAAATCAAGCCAATGGACCGGAAACTGGGAAATCGAAGAGATGAGAATCTATAACTGCTTTGAAGAAAATAAGAGCAATATGTAATTAATTTGTTATTTTGTATAAATGTCGGTATTTTATTTGTATTAATTTAGTTTATATGCTGATGACGACCACAGTATATGTGGCCGAAATATTGTTTCGCTGTCAAATAAAAGGATTTATTTGTATTGAACCGGCATTTGCATGAACAGTATATTATAGTTCTTGTAATTAGTCGAAAAAATCAAGAAGATTTTGTCGTTTTGTTGGATAGCTCGCGGATAAATGTGCGTGGTTGATTCCATATGCACTGAGGCAGGGGATGGTTTTCTTTCTGGTTTGTTCTGCTTCTTCTATTGAAAATCTTCACACTCCATTGACTTTTCTATTTCAAGGGTATAAATCCTCGTGCACCTATCATTCCAACACGTATGCTAAACAACTGTAAATGAATTTAACGTTTGTCAAAATTCAGGATGCAACTAGATGTATGTTACCCGGGCTGCGTGAATTGTTGCAGCGTTTTCCAGTTTCATTTCTTCGTTATTAGTAAAACACTCAAAGTTATTACAGTTGTTAAAGCTGAGAAAAGTTTAAAATCGACAAGAGATATTTAAATACAATTTGAAAGGTAAACTGTTACTATATGTTGATCAAATTCAATTTTGTTTAAATCTAACTTTTTGTAAAGATCGTTTATTTTCAAAATCAGTATTCTGGCTTCAAGGACAAGCTAAATAAACTTTAGATGTGTAGTTACCGTTAGGAAAGACTATTTTTCTCTTTTGACTCCCTTAGTTTCTCTGTCCTCCATTTTCTGGCAGTGTGCTTTTGCGTGTATTTGCATACGCACCTTACTTGTGAATGTCTTATTGCAAGTCCCGCCCTAACTTTTTTTATTCTTTTGTAGCTGAAGATGATGATCTGCCTAGTGATGACGACGCTGAACCTCTTGGAAAGATGGCTAAGACTTAGTAAAATCTCTTCGTTTAATACCGTTTGATTATATTTTTACAAGAAAAAAAAAATTCTTTTCAGATTTTACTTGTTGTAGACTTTTCCACCCTCGGGTTTTTTTTCTGTTTTTGCTGTTAGACGATGGTAGACACACAATAGAAAATAAATTTATAAGTAATTCACTGACAGAAAATGAAAGTTGCTTTGGTGCTTTCATCGAAGTAACTCCATTAGTAACAGTAACCCTAGTGGTTCTGAGTTCTAAGTTCTTTATTTAAGAATAAAAATAATAAAACAAAAAACTACATCAACACAATCTCCCGCATAAGGCTCTATGGCCGGGAAAGAACAGGGGAGAAAAAAATACCAAGACACAAAAAATATAAACAAAATCCAAAAAAAATCCAGTCGCCCACCTTAATAATCCCCAAAATGACAAGCTAGGCAGGGGGTAGCGCATGATTTTCCCAACTCAATTAAGAGGCATCAACTCCAAGGGAAACCGGAAAAAAAAACTTATTTACTAGCTCGAAATTCTCTAACATAATTTTTGAACATACCAAACAAGTGGCTCTGTTGCCACAATTGTAGTTTAATATTGGTGGTGTTTTAGTTTATTCTAGTTTTTAATCTTGCTACTGGCTGAGGTCTCGTTTTGTCTCTTTTCTGCATTGAGTTTTCTCCCTTGTTTCTTTGACTGACAGAAAATACCTTTTTTGCCTGCCCCAGAGGGGGAGAAGGATCAGAGAAACTTTTAGTTGAAGGAGGGTCAAGATCAGAAAAGAATTTATTTTTCAATTGTCCAGGTCCTTCAATGCCTTTCTTGGCACTTGAATTGCAAATAGTTTCCGTTTTATTAATTAATGTATCTCTCTCTTTCTCTCTCTCTCGCTCACAGGCACATCAACTTTTTTTTACTACTACCATCTGATAGAAAGCTAAGGCCCTATTTTTTGAGCTTTTAAGACATTAGAACATATTAGGAGCTTCAAAGGCAAATTAGAAGAAAACAGGTAGTTCTACTCTCTAAGAGTCAGATTAGAGCAGCTTGGCTTGAATCACCAAAGAACCGCCTTCGAAGGCCATGAAGGTCGTTTCAATTCTTTTCATACCTTTTCGTCATATAAATAGATTTTTATTTTAAAACAAAATCATAATTCGTCTTTAATTGTGCTAAACTAATATAGAGCATAATAAAGGCTAACCAAACGTAACAAGATTAAATAGAAAGAAAGGGTCATTTAGCTGCAGATACATTTTACAAATCCGTAATCTTTACATTGGCTAGTCAGGAATACCGTTTTTACACACCCCCTCCCCTTCGTAATGTGAAAATTGTGCAAATTTTATATATATTTTTTCAAAAACCTGTTTTCCATTTGAACAACCTCCAAAAAGACGGGTACCCCCCCTCGGCAAAAGGAACTCATTTTTTTTACTCATTTCATTGGAATTGGAGGGCAATGCATCTAATTGAGCCTTATTAAGATTATACATATCGCTATCACTGACAGGCTATAGTCCCTAATTCTAAATAAAAATATGTAATTAATGAGGTGGTTTGCAGAAACCACCGGCTACATAACAAATAGCTGATTTCAGGCGGAATTAGCTCTACTTATCGGTTCACCTAGATGCATTTTTTGCGCAAATTTTTACCTTTTATTTCAAGTTTTATGCGATTTTGCTCTAAGTTCATGTGCCATGAATAGTTCTTTTTTGTGTTGATTATTTTGCCTGAGTCATTGAAAAATTTATTCTTTTATTTACTTTTGTGATTTTGAACTACATAAAATTAAAGAAAAAAAAATCATTAGATGCGGATAAAAAAAAATGGAAATTTCAAAAATATTAGCTTCATTTGGGAGTTTAAATTTCATTACAATTTACCAAAAAATCATATATGACTTCTTTTACGAGCTAAAATAATGCTAGCAACCAAGGTTGTATCCAGGATAATTTTTTTTGTTTGGGGGGGGGGGGTTTACAAAATTACTTTTAAAAATACATAAAAAAGTTGTTAGTAGGCATTTTTTCTGCGTGTTTACTAGTTGGGCCAACATTTCCGAGGGGGAGGGGTTGAAACTCCTCTAACCTCCCCCTGGGTACGGCCTTGCTAGCAACAATGATTTCTTTTTTCTCCTCAGCCCCATGGAACCTCCAATTTTGCAGTTTTCCTAAAGGATGCAATCTGATTTTATGTGAACAAAGCCGTGTTTCTACTGCGTCTGTTATGTGCGAGCCGTTTTGCGGTAATGAACATACAACTATCTGAACCCTGAATATGAAACTAGAATCTAATAACTACGTTAGAATTTTTATCACTGATAACATAGTTGAAGCTAATATTGATGATGACGCTAATAAACGCCTTAATTTGCCACATGTGTTATGCGTTCATCGTGCACTAGTTTGACAGCTTGCTAATAAAAATACTCTTCAATCATAAACCTCTTACATTGGATCCGTAATATAGGTCCTAAAGTGTCACTGTTGCGTCACCGTAACGTCTCCTGACAGCAAAATTGTCCTTTCCTCAAATAAGCAGAACTTGGGAGCTAGGTTAGAATAATGAGCACGGAGTAAGAGATGAGAGGGTTTTAAGTGGGTATAACCAGTAAAAACTATATTTCTCGGCTATGTAGTTAGGGTAGTATGTCTTTGGGCTCATTTGCAATCTCTGCCACATAAAATGTTACAATTTTTTACGAATTTTTAATAGTTTTTCACATTTCGATATAATCCACTTATTTTAATGTTTTTTTCTAATTTGTACCTCCCCCTTCTTCCATGCCAGAATAAAATCCTGGGTATGGTTTTGTTACTCATTACTCTTCGTATTTTGGCTTGATTAGCAATATTTAATAGATGCCATTTTGATTATGTTACACGTTGTGCAATTTTGAATTCGTAATTTCATTTGCCATTTCAAACTATTATAGTTGTCTCAATTCTGACTTAAAATTATTGCATAACTGAATGAAATCATAATTGAACCTGATGATTCATGGGGTAATCACTTTGTTATTTATGGTGCAATTTATTACCTTTATCAAGTAATTAATAAATCTATAAATCTTTGGTTATGCAGCATATAAATGTAAACATAATAAATGTTTAACACAGAATAAATGTGTGGTTATATGACAGCAACAACGTAGTGTTGATGTGGAATAAAACAGAAATCAGAAATAAGTCCAGAATCCCAAATACGCTCCATTCCTGCAATAAAGTAATGAATTTGAGAAAACCAGCTTTGAAAGCTTGAGTGTGCCTAGGTTTGAATCGAGCAGGCTTGACATCGTATATCTTAGGGCACCTTGACTAGGAGAGATACAGACAACGGTAACGTTGTCTGTTACCGTTACTCAACGGTAACAACTTTACCGTTACTCAACGGTAAAGAAGAAGAAGAAATGAAAAGTGAGTTTTTGCTATTTTTTGGCCTAATCCTACTTTCGCACAAAAAAAGACTAGTTGCGGTAAATGTTATTTGTCAATCACATATATGAGAAATTTTAGTTTCAGTTATGCATTTATATGTTTGTCGTCGAATTTTTAAGCTCAAAATTTGTCTCTTTTGTGACAGTTGCTGTTTTCCAGATAAAATTGCCAAGTTACTTGTTAAAGGTTGAGTTGGACAACTCCCGTCGTTGCTTCACAAATCAACTGAAATTGCGATTTTGGGGCCGACTAAATTACAATGACTATTGAACATTACTCCATTGTGAACCTAGGCTAAGAGGAAAGTGCGACAGTTTTGCTCTCAGGGTTCGGTTTCTAGGAAAAAGCTACTAATTTCACCCACAGTACTGTTTATGGTTGTCAACATAAACAGGGATTGACAGTAGTTTCACCAAGCCAATGCCCAAGTATCGCATGCTTGTCTTCATAATCCATTTTATCTTCTGTCCAGCTTTTTGGAGCTTCTAGAAATGAAAAAGATGATGGATAATTATACTGTTTTTCCTGGAAAAAATCTGTTTTCAACATATTATTGACGAAAAGTTTGGCTTTCCGTCACATATCTTTACTAGGTGTGCGCTGCTGCGAATAGCATAATAAGAAAAGAGACTTTTCTGATGAAGAGATTCAAGGACAAATAAAACTAAAAGCGCTAAAATAGATTTTTTCTGAGTTAACAAGAACATTAAGACTTTAGAACATTAATATTATTAGAAAAAAGACGGAGAAAATGAAAAAAAAGTGATGACCCTTAAATTCGTCATCTACCAATTCATGCGTAAGAATAACGATGGAATATGCGCACAGCATGACATGAAAAGAGACTTTTCTGAAGGAGAAATTCAAAGACAAATAAAACTAAAAGCATTAAAATAGATTTTTCGGAGTTAATAATAATATTAAGACTTCAGAAGATTAATATTATTAGAAAAAAGACGGAAAAAGTGAAAAAAATTGATCTACCAATTGGTAGATGAAAAAAATCTTCTACCAATTCAAGCGGAAGAATATAACGATGGAATTCTTCCAGTAATGGGATATTTCACTATAAACAATTTTTGGTATTCAATTTGATAGCTCTATGCTTAGGAATTGTTCCCTCTGCAGGTTTTGGGGTTATTTTTTTTGCACTCGTACCTCCCGCGGTTTTAACGTTCCAACGCTAGACAAATATTTCGCTATCATTCGGTAGCCAAAATTCGGTTTCATCCATCTACCGATTTATATTTCTGAAATTGTCTGTATCTTTTTTGATATTGAAAAATATGTTGAGAATACGCCAGAAACATGTAAAAATAGGAAACTTTTCCTATTTTCTAAGCATATTTAGATCATTCTGTTGGTAAAATTCAGAGTAATATTGTAGTTCTGGATCGGCGAATGCATAGATCTGATATTACTCAATTGTCCTCCCCAAGCTATGCTTCTTGGGACCTCTAGCGCCTGAGTCTGTTTATGTAATTATTGTAGTATTTAATAAATTGAATAATAATAATAAATTAATAATAAATTGAATTGAATATATATTATACTGTCATTTTGGTGCGTTACAGCTGCTGACTGGTCGCCAAATCTTATATTTAAGAGGGAAGATCAATCCTGAATATACTTAAACTTGGTCAAACTAATAAGTAAGCACAAAGAAGCTGAGATCAATTTGATTATCTATTTATTGTAATAAAACATTGCAGTGTTTCTTTTTTTTTCGTTTTTCCTTATTCAACCCTTTTTGGTTCATGGTTTATTCAATCTCCGTTTATATGGATCGTTTTGATGGACTTGATCCTAAGGAGCGCTACAAGGGCTATGGGAAGGTAAATATATCCTACGCTTAGATTGTGCATATGATTTGAGTGTCCTGGATGTAAATTTTAGTAAATTGAATTAATTTTTGGAAGTTTTGAGATTTCAAGATGCAAAAATAGGTTTGAAAATTAATGTTAAGAAGACTAAATCGACTAGATTATGAATAAAGGAAGATGAAGAGGTGATGTTGGGTAACGAGAAGATCGATGAAGCGGACTGCTTCACTTACCATGGTCGTATTATTAGTAAAGATGTAAAAAGTATAATAGCGAAGGCCCAAGGTATTTTCTCGCAATTGAAAAAGGTCTGAAACAATGGGAAGGTAAGTCTGTGTACCAACACTGGGATATTTGAAGCTATGGTAATGATAGTGGTCAAGTATGGTTCTGAATCGTGGGGGATTCGGAAGGCAGGGGAAGATTTTGTTAAATGTTTTCCAGAGGAAATGTCCATAGTTTTGGGTACTCGTTTGACTAGCCGTACGTAAACCAAAAATATGTTCATATGCCATTTTCTAGGACTATAATAAAAGAAAGGTTGTGATGGCTAAGGCAGATTTCACTGAAGAATGATGACAGATTGCCAAATATTTTACTTTTTTGTCATCCATCTGGGACCAGGAAATGCAGGTTGTCCCCGAATAGAATGGGAAGAGGTCAAAAGTGAGGATTTAAAGGACATTGTAATTTAATACAAGGTGGTAAAGAGTAAAGCTTTGAATAGATCGGGATGGATGAAGAATACGCACAGCTCTGTTGAATTCAGACGACTTGATGCTGCAACGAGTTGTTAGTAGAAGTAGTAATAGTTTGGTTCATGGGACTAATCTATTTCGGTTGAAACAGGGATGATACAGATACGACTAGACGTAGTTCATTTCATTTCATACTTAAAGGTATGGGTGGTGGTTATAATTTGGAATGGCAGCTAAAAAATTTGAACTTGTGAGACTTTTGTTGCCCCTCTTTTTCACCTTTTTTTCTATTTTCTTTTCTTTTTTTCTTTTTTTCTATTGTTACTTCTTTTGTTTTAGCATTATTTATGACTCTTACAAAATCTTGGTGATTAACGTAATGTAACTAAAAATCACGAAGGCTCTTTAAGTTCAATGGTAGTTCAGTTAAAAAATAAATTTTTTATACAATCTTTTGAATGTACATACATATTTGGGCCCATAACAGTAACATACACTTCATTCAAACATATCAGGGTTTATAGTTCAAACTGTGAACTTCTGGTGTTTGTGGGAGTAATTTTTGAAATAAAAATGGTAGCAGGTGTACAAAAGATTAAAAACAAAAGATGCAGCTTGATAGACCCCAAGTGATAACACTGCTAGTGTTTCCAATATTGGACTTAAAACTTTAAGTGCTTTATTATATGTTGTGGAATTAACTCTTTTAAACATGACTTGAACTAGATTGCCAAATTTGTAGAAAATTATTGAAGGCGGTCGGAGATTAGGGTCCACATTAAGAAGCACGGTCGGAAATTAGGGTCAATATTTTCCTTGCAAATGGATAAATTGCCTCCTCAAGATTCGAAAGTCACTTTTCCCCCTTCCATGTTTTGTAGAGTTTACCTATTTTAATAAAAAAAAGGGGGGGATAAAACACCGTCTACTTCAGTGCAACAGTGTTTACAGATGACGTTTAGGGTATTATCTAGGCCAGAGAGTTTGGACACGTCTCCGCAGAATTTCGGGGAGTATAGTAATAGTAATGTACTTGGTCAAGGATAATAAATTCTGGAGCTTCTTTACCCTCGTCGCCACTCTCTTCTTTACCCTCGTTATGAAATCATGCATAGAGCCGTACTTAGAGTTTCAAGCTTTACCTAGAGTGTTAATGCGAGAAGAATATTTAACTGAAACAGGGGTTTACTTTTGGTATTATGTATTTGTTTCGTGAGATCTTGTTCTCGCAAATCTTATGCTGATCAACGAACAAGCAATAAATTTCGAAACCAGTTTGCTTCTGACATACTTCGAACTTCTGACATATTCTGAACTGCATCATAAGATAAGCGTAGCATCAAAAGCATTACATTTATTTTTGAAACAGTTTATTGTTTTTTATTGGATTTGATGGTGATACATTTTAAGTTAAAAAAAATCCAGACTACTATCTTTTCTGCAGCCCCTCCCTAAAAATTAAATTGCGGGTATTCCATGCGTGATTAAAAATAAAATTAGAATCTACAAAATAACACTACTTCACTCTCTACTAAAGTTTTATGCCTAAAACGGTAAGAAAAAACGGTACTTGTACATTATACGTTACCCACGAAAGAAGTCAAGTTTGGTTAATGCTAATGAAGTAAAATAAAAGAGGATGAATATATAATATTTTAGAAACAAATTTGGGCTAGATATTTGCATTTGGGGGGGGGGGGGTAAATCATAGAATATATTAAATACGGAAAATAACCAAAGTACCTCCCCCCCCCCGTAAACCCCCCAAAACAACAGTTTAAATATTATAAACTCAATGACAAACCACGCTTTGCGATCAATATATCTCTGGCAAATACCCGTTTGACGGGTTTCCATTAATACTTCCTTGTACAGTCTACAGCGGTGGGTACCGTATAATGCACAAGTACCGAAAAAACTTCAATCATTCTAGTCTGAAATACCTTATAATTTTTTTTCTTCCTTCTGATTCATAAAGTAGGGCTCCTTTTTTTGTTTGGGCTTCAACTTTGGCTTTCAGCCCTTGTAAGTGGTGAATGATGAAAGGCACATTAAAAATAATGTCCGTTTGATATGAAACCTGCAGGGAAAAAGAAGAAGGTTCCCACACGCCCTCACGAATGTTGTACGAAATATTCATTTAAAAAACGTTAGTTTGATATACAATCTCCAGGAAATAAAAAAACGATCCAAGCTATAGCCTAGTAGAGAACAGTACCTTGTTTATGAAAACTTCCTTCTTTGAATTCAAAACATGGCCAGCAACGCGCTTTCTTTTGCGGAATTTTCTCTTGCTCCTTGCACGATCCTAAAAGAAAAAAACACGGATCAAATTGTTATAGGCGGGTCATTTGCCAAATAGACTAAATATTTGACAGTTTATTCGACTGTTCTTATTTTTTTTAAGAGGTCATAGGAGAAGCTGGGTAGTATTTATCATTTTTGCTGAATACTGTTAGTGGATAGTCCAAGTATTTATGAACTGATTATTATTTTACAGTATTTTAATGGAGTTAGATTACCTGATTTAAAAAAGAAATGAAACGTACATGCAGGAAAAAGTGATACTTCCTGTTCTAAATGTTGTCTGGGGAACTTTTATTGCGTTCTGGGCTTCTTTGAATAATTTTAACAATGTTAGCTTCATAAATTTTACGTTATTGCAAGTAGTTTTGAGTTATGCTGATCTTTCAAACAGTTCGTGGTAACGAACGAGGAAGAGATATTAGATGTTTTCAATATCTAAGGATAGTTTTAGGTACCCATTTAAGTACCCTATTTAAAAAAAAAGCTGTACACAGTTTATAGATCACACCCGATTTCTGGGATTGCAGAAAAAGAACGAGTAAGATGGTAAGTTGCGTTTTGTGAATGACAAACTGCCAGAAAGTATGCACTTTGACAGTCTAACTGAGCCAAATGAAAAGTAGTACCTCACATGAGGGGGGAAGAGGGGTTACAAGGAAAGGCTTAAGGAGTAAAGAATGAAATTCTGAAGAGGTGGGGCGGAGGATGACCGTGCACAGCTGTGTTGCACTCAGGTGCCAAGGTGCTGTCATAGGTCTTCAGTGGTAGTGGTTTTTTTATGGATTTGGTTTTTAGCCTGGATAGAGAAATATTTACTAGGAAACCATAAAATTACCCGATTAAGGCAAATAATTTTGGGTCTAACCGCAAAAATCTAGTTAATAGTTTTTTTTTACATCTATTGGTTTGATTCCTTTCTTAATGGCCATTCTAAGAGCGTGATTATTGAATAGTCTTGTCCTCAACCTTCATTTATAAGAAGAGGGGGTACTACAGGGCTCTACCATTAGTCCTCTGCTTTTCTTGTTTACATTGATGATCTTAGGCTGCTATTCATCTTGTCTATTTGCTGATGCTCCTATTCTTTTTAAATCTGCCCCCAACCTTGGCTCTGTCATTATTTGTACTCGAAGTCTTCTTTGATTGGTATGGTTCTAAAGACCAATAAAAGCGAGGCGATTCATTTTGCACGACCTTATTGTACGTCAGACTCCCCTTCGAAGACTTTTTTTTTTTTTTTTTTTTTTGTGTGTAAAGTCATTCCTCAGATTAACAAAACAAGATTTCAAGGTACTGACTTTTTTCTTTCTTTTACAATTAAATTAACCATACCAGGCCTATTATTATAAGCAATTTTGGCATGCTATTCAGGATTAATTCTTCTTGCATATTAAGAAAAAAACGCTGTTCTGGCAATATTCTCAGTAAAGTTTCAGATCTTTTTAATTTGTATTTTCCTATAAATTTTCATTTAAACTAGTAGATTCTGGTAATTTTGATCTCAAAGGAGGTTGTTAAGAATATTAATAGTAGGCAGACCGTCGATTTATATGCTGATGGTTCTTGTTATTGCAAGTATATTTGGATTTAGATTAACAGCTTGATAAACTAAAGACAATTGGAAACCAATCTAATAAATTAGCATTGATATGAATTCAGGGAAAAGTTTTGTTTTGTCGGTCCACTTCTACCGAAGAAAGAAATATAGTAATGCGAGCTTGTTGCATGTCAGACTCTTCTTTGGAGACTTGTTTGTTTTTTATTATTATTCCTGAATTTCCTGAGGTACAATTTTTCAGTATTTACTTTGATTCTTTTCTTACATTTATAATCAGATTAACCATGCTCGATCTGTTATTTTAGGCAATTTGGCGTTCTTATAACCTTTAATTTATTAAAGCAATCTTTTTCTTACAACCTTTAATTTAAGTTAATATATTCTGGTAATTTTGATTTCAGAGGATGTTGTCAAGAATATAAATAATAGGTAGTTTGTTGATTTATATTCAGCTCATTCTTGGTGATTGCTACTGTATTTGGTTTTAGATTATATTAGGGCTATAAAAAAAAATAAAAAATCCCAGATAGTCGACTACAGTCTTTTCGATAAATTATTTTCAAAATAATGCATTGTTCTTAATAAATATGACTCATTGTAAAACAAAAATTTCCACAAAAGAAGTTTTTCAAAGAAAAGTAAAGAGCCAAGTTAAATCAAAGATGAGCAGAAATAAAGTCAAATAATTTCTTAAGTGTGAAACTTCCATAAACCACCATTAATAAATAAATGAAACCCAAAACGATCAGAAATTACAATAAATAAGTGGATCAAGCTCAAAACGAGCAGAACTAAGAGGAGTAGGGCTGACACCCCCTCCAGTGCCTTCTAAAGACCAGAACATAATTTGTACTTTACTGAAAAGAAATCATCACAATAGCCAGAAAGTCTTAAGGCTATTGTATTTATTAAAGTTATTAAATGAAAAAAAACAAGTTTTTTAACTGAAAGTAAGGAACGACGTTAAAACTTAAAACGAACAGAAATTAGTCCGTATATGAAAGGGGCTGTCCCCGCCGCACCGCCTCGCTCTTTACACTAAAGTTTTTTATTGTTTAAAAAAATAAGAGTTGTGAGAAAGTCAAACTTTAGCGTAAAGAGCGAGGCGTTGAGGAGGAGACAGCCTTTTCGTATACGGAACAATTTCTGTTCGTTTTGAGTTTTAACGTCGTTCCTTAATTTCAGTTAAAAAAAACTTGTTTTTTTCATTTAATTTTTGAAAGTTTTTGATTTGATTAAGGTTTTGATTTTGGCTCATAGTACATGAATAATTAAAAAAAGATTTGCATATTAATTTTACTTTTATTTGGTTAAATGGCTTTCTCGAAACTTGTTTAATTTTATTTATGAATATTTTTATTAGTAATAAATATACGTAACTTACGAATTAACTTACGTAATGAACTTCTATATTCATATATTTTTAATACGTATATTAGGGGGATCGCCCCTAGTCAATACCTCGCTCTTTAAGCTAAAAATCGAATTTTGTTCCAATTTTTTAACAATGACCCCTTAATCACAAAGGCCGTTATTTAGAATAAATAGCTCTTATGAAAGTACTAAAAAATATTTGGCTTAAAGAGCGAGGTATTGACTAGGGGGTGAACCAAATCATACACGTAATATTTTCTGTTCGTTTTAAGTTTTGATGTTACTCCTTATTTTCAGTTGGAAAACTTGTTTGTTTTTATATTTAATTTCTGATCTTTTTTTTAAATAATGCTGGGAAATCCGGCGCCCCCTTCATAGTAATGTCCCTTCCCCCATGAAAACTTCCTTCGTGGAAAGATCTTCCCACATAACCCCCGACCGACCCACCCCCCTACTACCAGGAAAAATCCTCCTGAAAACGTCTGTGTACTTCCTAATAACCAATACTATATGTTAACATTGGGTAAAGTTCATAACTTTCGGCCTTCCCCCCGGGGACTTCGGGGGATTAATTCATCCTAAAGGACATAGTTATCATATTTTCAACCATACTGAACAAAATGGCTATCTCAAAATTTTGATGAGGTGACTTTGGGAAAAAATGAGCGTGGGAGGGGGCCTAGTTGCCCTCCATTTTTTTGACACTTAAAAAGGGCACTAGAACTTTTAATTTCCGTTCCAATGAGTCCTCCCACGATATTCTAGGACCACTGTGTCGATACGATCACCCCTGGAAAAAAAAACAACAACAAATAAACACGCATCCGTGATCTTTCTTCTGGCAAAAAAATGCAAAATTCCACATTTTTGCAGATAGGAGCTTGAAACCTCTACAGTAGGGTTCTTTGATACGCTGCATATGATGGTTTGATTTTCATTAAGGTTCTATTACTTTTAGGGGGTCTTTCTCCCTTTTTTCGAAAATCAGCCAAATTTTCTCAGGCAAGTAACTTTTGATGGGTAGGACTAAACTTGATGAAAGTTATATATTTGAATTCAGCATTGAAATCTGATTCTTTTGATGTATCTATTGGTATCAAAAAACCGGTTTTTAGAGTTTCGGTTAACATTGAGCCGGGTCTCTCTTTACTTACAGTTCGTTACCACGAACTGTTTGAAAAAAGAGAAATTATATTAAGTGTAAAAATGTATTTGTTGTCCGTAGTAGCAATAGAAATATTAGTAGTAGTAAGCATATAGTATCTTCTTAGTACTCTCAGCTGTACCTGGGATATAGCCATGGGCGTAGGCAGCATATTGTCTAGGGGGGGCAGTCAATAGGGTGATGGAAGGTCTTTTATCAACTGCTTTTCCAACCATCTGCTTTTTCAGCCATATCTAATGTAAATTTGAAGGTCTAGGGGGGCGGGGCAGCTGCCCCCCTCCTTACGCCCATGGATATAGCTGTTACGCTCTTTTAATAGCCTGCATGGCGCTTTTTATATCAACATCCCTCCCAACACGCCCTCAAAGTTTCAATTTAATACTCTAAGCTGTACTGCTAAAACAGCCTTGTGGTAACCTGAATACACACAGTGTGTTTCGATTTAGTTAAACATCCCCCTAAATATCCTCTTAAAGTTTCACCAAAAGACTCTTAGCCTCAGTAAACATCAAGATTCCCTGAAAGCTTCCGCTTAATTCTCTAAGCCGTTCCTCATTATATATATATATATATATATATATATATATATATATATATATATATATATATATATATATATATATATATATATATATATATATATATATATATATATATATATATATATATATATATATATATATATATATATATATATATATATATATATATATATATATATATATATATATATATACATGTTACGTGTTGCACGTTGACATGCATGCCTGCATGCATGTAGTTTGTTTTGATTTAGTTGAAACTAATAGTAGTACGCACACAGTGCCTTTTGGTTAGTTTAAAATGCACCTAAACACACACTGAAAGTATCTACTTAAGCCGGTCCAACTAAGCCGTTTCAACTCAGCTTCCTGAAACTAACTTCAGCCAAGTTGAATTGCTCGAATTACGATTGTAGAGAAGATTGGGAGGGGAGGGTTAGAAACAGTTGGTATATTGTTTTTAGACAAAAACTGCATGGTTCTTGGGAAGGTGTGTCTAGGCATACTGCAATGAACAAAAGGTTGTTTTCTGTTTCTATTAAATAAACAAAAACAAGTTTTTTTTAACTGAAAGTAAGGAGTAACATTAAAACTTAAAATGAACAGAAATTATTCAGTATATGAAAGGGGCTGTCCCCTCCTCAACAGCCCGCTTTTTACGCTAAAGATTTTTATTGTTTTAAAAAGTGGAGTTGTGACAAAAAGTCAAACTTTAGCGTAAAGAGTGGGTTGTTGAGGCGGGGACCGCCCCTTTCATATACGGAATATTTTCTGCTCGTTTTACGTTTTTATGTCGCTCCTTACTTTCAGTTAAAAAACCTGTTTTTTTATTTAATTCTGAACGCTTTTGAGTTAATGCAGGTTTTGAATTTGGCTCAGCGTACATGAATAATTAAAACGAAATTTGAATATTAATTTTACAAAACACAAACAGCACAAAAATTGGTCGATAGTTAGTCATATTTCTGTACTTAAAAATGTCTCTTTATAATTACTTTTTAACTTACTGAGACATTCCTACTTTACAGAAAGGGCTGAAGATAGTGTCAGAGGCAGGACTTATTACACACTTGCAACAAAAAGAATATTAAATCCCTTGTTAAATATACTACCACATGAACTATGTTCGACTTTTTAATCCGTGCTATTTATAGTTACTTTTTGTTCTATCTTAAGGTTTACTCCTGTGAGAATGGTTTTGTTCATGAGCTGACTATTGCCCGTTCCCGGGTCATTTTCTGGACTTATCTACAATCGGAATTTAGGAAGAGAGACAGACGTCTTCAGCGGAAATTGTGGAGCAGGGTCAACCCGCATTTTCTTTTTTTGTTGCGCAGTTGAGTCATTGTCAATTCAGCAGGTGGCACACAGAGGCAAAGGTGAAATACTGTGGTGTAAAAAAAAAACAGGATGTCTGGCTCCACTTCCACGGAAAAATCTCCCTCCCCACGGAATTATTTTCTGTACAATTCAATCCTGGCGGAAACTTGCCCCGGAAAATTTCCCTTAACATTTCCACACGTAAAATTGAATCGGTAAAGAGAAAGCAAGACATCACAAGAAATTCCGTATAGGAATTCTAGCAAATTCCCCCAGAGTAAAATTTCCCCTGAAAAGTTCACCCCCTGGAAACTTCCCTCTCAATTAAAATTTCTCTCCGTGCATTTTCCCCCCAACCGAAATTCTTCCTACCCTCTCCACCCTAAATAACCATGCATACTTCCCAATAACAAATACTATACGTAAGCAATGGGCAAATGTTATAGTTTAAAGACCTTTCCCCGGGGGCTGTGGGGGGTAATTTTATCTCGAAAGACATAGTTATTAGGCTTTTCAATTATGCTGAATAAAATAGCTATCTCAAAACTTTGATCAGACGATATAGGGAAAAAAATGACGTGAGAAGGGGCCTAGTTGCCCTCCAACTAGGAGGGCAAAAGGACACTAGAACTACTTGTAGAAGAACTACTTGAAAAGGACACTAGAACTTACTATTTCCGTTAGAATGAGCCCTCGCCTGATGTGCCAGGCCCACTGGGTCGATAGGATCACCCCTAAGAAAAAAAACAACAAATAAACACACATTAGTGATCTTTCTTGTGGAAAAAAGCACAAAATTCCACATTTTGGCAGATAGCAGCTTGGAACCTCTACGATAGGGTTCTTTGATACGCTGAATCTGATGGTGTGATTTTCAATAAAAGTCTATGATTTATAGGGTGTCTTCCCCCCATTTATCAAAATCAGACAAATTTTCTCAGACTCATAGCTCGTAGACCAAACTTAATGAAACGTATATATTTGGAATCAGCATAATAAGCCAATTTTTTATGTATATATTCGTATTAAAATTCCGTTTTTTAGAGCTACGGTTACTATTGAGCCGGATCACTCCTTACTCACAGTTCGTTACCACGAACTGTTTGATACTTCCCGTACTTTTTATTGTACATTTTCTCTAGTCGCTCGACCATCATTAACCCAGACAAATTACAAGATGCAGAACTTGAGCAAATTTTGCTTCAAAAAATTCCGCTGCATAAACTCTCATACCATCTCATGGGAAAACTATGTGGTAGTAATTCTCAGCTCCAATATTGAAGCTTCCCTTACAATAAGATTTAGCTGACATCAAGATGTAGCTGATGCCGGGGTAATGACTCATTAATTACACAATTTGGTTGAATTCTGGAACTAGTAGGAGGCAGCACTAAAGTACAATTTAATTAATGATTGTTTTTGCTGACATTTTCATCTAATACGCTCAAACCATCATCAGAATCTGAGTCTAGAACACTTTTTACTTTTGATTCAATACTCTCCCATGGCCTTTGCCGTGTTCCTTAGTACAAAGTCCATCAAAGTGATCCATGTAAATGGGGATAGAACACAACCTAGCTTAACTCCCGGGTCAATATGAAACCAGCAACTAAACTCATTTCCTACCTTAACCCCTGCAATGTTATTCATGTACATAACATTAATCACTTTAATGTATTTAAAGTAACGCTTGCTCATAATCTGAAAAGCTAAGAACTAAAGGGGTCTGATGACTCAGGCACTTCTCAATTATTAATCTAAGAGTAGAAATTTGGTCGACAAATCCTCTCCCTTTCCTAAAACCATACTGTTCGTCTCTTAAAACTTTATCTACATCAGGTCCAAGTCTAAAAGTATCATCATAAAAAGTGATTACTTCCTACAGAAACCAGGCTACATGTACATCAGCTACATCCTACTGTTATAATAGCCTCTATAATTAGCCTCTCTAATACCTCTATAATTACCGCACTCATTCTTAACATGTTTCTTATAGTCGGGTTTACTTAAAATTTTCTTACAATCGCCAGGTTCTTCCACTTTTCCGAAAACCATATTCTTAATCTTCAGTAATTTACTTCTAACTTCACAACAAGCATATTTTAAAAAATGTCACTAATTACGGCCCCCGTTCCTGTCTTTAACGGGGATAAGTCCAGATGAATTTTTTAACATGCCAATGCAATATTTTACTACTATTCCGTCTAAAAGGTTTAAAGCCGACCTCGTGACAAAACAAAGAAATGAATCTGAAAATGAAAAACGGGTCTATGGTCAGTAAAGGAAACGAAGAGAACAAACATCAAACGAATATTTTGCCCGTACAAAACAAGGTTGTCAAAAAACAAAAACAAAAAAGAACTAGAATCTAAAACTAAAACAATATAAATAAAAATATAGATAAAACTAAAACAGACTAAATAATATATATATATATATATATATATATATATATATATATATATATATATATATATATATATATATATATATATATATATATATATATATATTTTTTTTATATATATATTTATATATATATATATATATATATATATATATATATATATATATATATATATATATATATATATATATATATATATATATATATATATATATATATATATATATATATATATATATATATATATATATATATATATATATATATATATATATATATATATATATATACATATATATATATATACAATTGCCAGCTACCCTCATGAAACCGGAAAAGTACTTTTCTGGTTTCATGAGCGTAGCTGGCAATCTTATACATATAATCTGTTTCAATTGTATTATTTAGTCTTTTTTAATTTTATCCATTGTTTCATATTTATATTATTTTACTTTCAGATTCTATTTTTTTTTTTTTTTAACACTGAAGACGCCTTGTTGTATACGGCTGAAATATGTGTTTGCTTTTTGTTCTCTTCGTTTCCTTTATTGGCCATAGACCCGTTTTTCATTTTCAGATTCATTTCTTTGTGTATACTATTCTGGCTGGCTGCATCTTCAGCAATTTTACTCATGGCTTCAACCTCCCACCTCCTTAATTCGTGTTGTAATGCTTTCTCTACTTTCCTTAAATTCATGTTATTTTCACATGATCTATCACTCAAATGGCAGCCGTCCTAGCTGAGTGGACAGCAAACTAGAAGTGAAAGTCTTTGTCCATGAGGACGGGGTTTGAATCCTGGTGTCGCTGGTTATTTGGTTTGGAACAGGTGTCAGCGGAGTGAATATGTAAGCTCAGCCAGAGTCGACCCAGCTCCAAATGGGTACCTGGAGAATTCTGGGGAAAAAACACGGGAAGCGTCGGATTATTTGCCCCCAACCACGGATTGCACGCCTGGTCAAAGGCAGTGAATCAGAAGGTCGGTACATGCGCTATGCAAACCATTAGTCAGCATGCGAGAAAGTTTTAGTTTTTTTTATCACTCAAATGCTTCTTGTACAAATGCTTCTTCTCTACTAAAGCGTTTTTGCTAATTTTCCAAGATGCATTTTTGAGACACCATCTGCTACTTCACAGACTATTTTCTTAAAATTACTCCAACCATGTTCTAAATTGTCTAATTTTGGACTCTATAATTTAATATTCAACTGTAGCAGAAGTGTTCCTTAAATCCTCATTCTGGAGTCTACCAGCGTCATAACTTAATGGAAGATATTTACGCTTCCTAAATTTCCTCTTTAGATTAACCCTAGGATTCACTAGATGGTGATCTTTACTTTTAAAATAAATAACAGAACCCCTATAAACTCTTGTATCTTGTATCAATCCTGCCAGTCTTCTGTTTGCAATGATGCAATCGATAAAGTTAGCTGTCTTGAGCTCACCATGCTAATAACGGTCATTTAATGACGAAATACCTTGTTGGTTATAGCTAGTTTTTTATACCTACATTCCTACAACAAATTTACATAGGCTAAGATACCATCTATCCCTATTCCTACCGAGCTTGGCATTAAAATGCCCTAATGAAAATACAATATTTCTACTTAGGATCCTGTCTATTATTTTATGCAGCTCTAACTATATTCAATGTGAGTCACTATTATCTCCATCAGTTGCTTCTACAGGAGCTTTCACTACTATGACTGATACCTTGCACTTTTTAGTGGTACAATGAGCAACTAGTATATTATTATATACTTTCTGCCAGAGTAAACAGATTCTGTACACCGAATTTCATGTTTCATACCCCTGAGAAATGGGTTTCTGAAACTCGTAACAAGTCCAGCTCAAAACATTTGAATTCGTCAGTCAAAATGCCAATGTTTTTTAATGTTGTGACATTCCAAGTTGCAATTTTTATGTTATTTAAATCGTCGAAACTATTATTGCCTCAGGAAAAGCAAAACCAATGCATACTTAAATTCCAAGAACTTAATAATGTGATACTTTAGTTGCCATAACGTAATTGTAGTGGATGGGACTGCCAGAATAGAAATATATTAGTCCAAACTACTGGGTGATAACAACTATCTTATGCTTCACTAATGATAGTGACAAGTATAGCATTGAAACATGGGTGTGCTTGAACGAGGGTATGCTCGATGTCTCCCACATTAATTTTCTTTGGATAGTTTTTGGTACTCGTTTTAATAGCCATAAATAACACAACAAGCTGTGCGACAAACGTGGATCAATTCCATTTTCTGGGAGTATAATAAAAGTACGGCTGAGACGTTCAATGCGGGTTTCACGGATGGAGTATGATAAGTTAGCAGGCATTATACTTTTTAGCTAACCACCTAAGACCAAGCAAAAAGCAGGGCGTCCTCAAATAAAGTCGGAAGAAGTCTTCACAAGGTTCTGTAAGACATCATGAGAGAGGGTAAAGGCTGAAGGTGTGAATGCATCGGAATGAAAGAGCAGGCGGAGTAATGCTGGTCTCAGGTGGCTAGTTGCTTCAATGGATAGTCAGCAGGAGTAGCAGGAATTTCCCATTTAAAGTAGTAAATTCGATAATTCTTATTATGAATGGGTCTAGTGCTAGCTAAATCTCAACGTAAATATGCCTTAGATTAGCCAATTTCCAGTTAAACTCACTACTAAATCAAATAATATAATATTAAGTTAGTTCATCAAAATCAGTGCATTACATATCAAAAACCTGTGTTGAACTGACAGCGTTTTCTTTTCTATTTTTGTTATTCCCCCCGCCCATGAGAGATGCTCAGCTCAGCAGTTTTAATTTTGGCTGAATGAAAACAGGATCCACTGGTTTCCTTTTATATATGCACCCCATTAATGGGGTGTATTCACACAACACCGTTTAGATTACAATTTCTGACGACCCTTGTGAACTTATTCCCTATTTACGACGTCTGTTTCAACGTTTCTATGATCGAGTGGTCACCCTGACTGTCCATAGCTTGCAAATGACGCTTTATAGTATTGTATTGTGTTTATAAGGAAAAGCTTATGTTCAAGACATTGAATGTTCCTGAAAAACCTCTGTGCCAAATATCTTCTATTTTTCAAGGCTACCTTAAGATACAGGCCAGGCAATGTGGTTAAAATATTCATCTACTATAAACCAAAACTGATGGAGGTGTGCATTGCAAGGCAACGAAATCACCTGTATAGATAACATACATAACGGTATCAAAAGAGGTCAATTGAGGGGCAGTGGGGGCCCTAGAATTTTTGTCCTTCTCCTAGATTTTGAAAAATACCTCTTTTGGGGGTATTTTCATTAAAACTGCTTTTTTTTATATTTTCATTGGAAAAAAAGATGTTCTTGGCCCCTAGATTTTGAAAAATACATATTACTCCCTACCCTAAATTTCTTTGAATTGACGCCATAGGAAGTATCCCGCTTGATGTGATTTTTCGGACGGTTGATGGGGCGGTACTTGTTAAATATCCCGACCACACTCAAGAAGTTTGACCTGTTTGATGTGTTTGAAACCGGTTTTTTGTTTGCATTTGGAGATAACTAGCTTAGGCTTAGTGAGATAAACTACTATGCAGGTATGTTTTGATTAAACATTTAATATATAGAATTGGTATTTTGGTTAGGTTAGGTATTTAATATAATGTGTTTTGAGCAACCTGCTTTCCATAATTCTCTGTTGTAGTTTCCATAATTTTGTAACTAAAGTATTATATTTTCGTAATATTTTAGTATATTTCATTTTGATTAACTTAACTTCACTTCTTGAGTGTGGTCGGGTTATGTAACAAGTACCGATGGGGCTTAGAAATAGATATAATGACCTTAGAATTTTATCTTAACGGAAGAAGCAGAGCAAAGAAGCAAGTATAATTCTGGTTCTACTTTGTAACTTCAGTAAACGTTGAGAAGAATCCCCAATCAATCAATCAATTAATTCAACCAATCAAATTTACGACAAAAACACTTCAACATAGAATCGTAAGGCTCTATGACCAGGAAAAAAAAAACAGGGGAAAAACAGAAATTACACAAATACAAAAAAAGAAGAAAAAAGTATTTTCAATATAATGCATTTCAACCTTTAAAAGACTCAACACACACACACCCACACACACACACACAAAAAAAAAAAAAAATTAAAAGACCCAAATAAAAAGCGATTTTAAGAGACCCCCCCCCCCCAAAAAAAAAGAGGATGTAGGACAATCTAAAGAATTAAACAAAATTCTAAATATATATATTTGAAACCAAGCCACAGAAAATGTTAAACAAACTCAATACCCCTCACAACAAACATTTCTAACCCAGGCTTGGGTCACCCGCCCCCCCCTTCTCAAGTAATAATAATAAAATTAAATATATATATATATATATATATATATATATATATATATATATATATATATATATATATATATATATATATATATATATATATATATATATATATATATATATATATATATATATATATATATATATATATATTTATATATATATATATATATATATATATATATATATATATATATATATATATATATATATATATATATATATAAACATGAAAAATCAAGACATTGAAAAATTTCTTAAAACTTTTTTTGAAGTATTTGACAACTGTCTTACAGCCAGTCCCTACTGTGATAGTATTTAGTTGTAAAAGTTACTATTTTAGCTGAAGGGATGAAAGAAGGTACGGCAGAGGTTCCACCCCCCCCCCCCACACACAAAAAAAAGATCTGTTGTGCTTCATGTGGAGACTGTTGTCCAATATATATATATATATATATATATATATATATATATATATATATATATATATATATATATATATATATATATATATATATATATATATATATATATATATATATATATATATATATATATATATATATATATATATGTAAACATGAAAAATCAAGACATTGAAAAATTTCTTAAAACTTTTTTGAAGTATTTGACAACTGTCTTACAGCCAGTCCCTACTGTGATAGTATTTAGTTGTAAAAGTTATTACTTTAGCTGAAGGGACGAAAGACGGTACGGCAGAGGTTTCACCCCCCCCCCCCCACACAAAAAAAAAGAGATCTGTTGTGCTTCATGTGGAGACTGTTGTCCAGCAACGGCATAACTAAGGATCCTTAAACTGAGCCAACATAAGTACAAACCTGTCTGCTCTAAGGTTAACTTACTATGAAAGTAACTTCCCGTACACTGAACCAGGAACTTACATGGTGTGGGAGAGGGAGCTTCGGGACCTATCCCCTCCTAAATCTCGAAATTTCTCACATATTTGTTTTAGTGTGTTTCTCTTGAATCCACCTTTTTTGCGTTATTTTGAGATTTTCACACCCCCTCTCACCGCAAAGAAAAATTTCAGCATACGTGTCCGTGATGGGTAATAAAAACGGATAAATTTAACAAGAGCTGGAGGAAAATATACTTTCTTTTTTCATATAGTATCAAGCAGAACCTTGGTTCTAACTAACTGAAATATAATACACATTAGTTCAAAATTCCCTCCACCGTATTTCCACCCCTAGGTAGAACTGAATTATAATATACCTCTATAACAGTATTTTTGGTCTTCGGTTCAGTAGTCTCTTTATTTTTTCTTGTTGCATTTCTGGCCTTTGTACTTTTCAGCTTCTTCTTTTTCACTTTTAGAATAGTTTCGCACTTTTCTTCATCTGTATACTCGTTTTCAGAATTTCCAACAGTTACACTTTCAAATATTAGCTCGTCTTCATCATCCTTTTTTAATATTAGTTTTCTTTCAATTTTTCTCGCTATTTCTGTCATATTTTCATAATGGATTTTGCACAGATTCAAGTATCAGAAGTTACTACATTTGAGTAAGATTAAAACTTGGCTACTGACGTGCAATTCCTGTCACGTAATCAAGCCTTGATCGAAATTCAAACTGGTTACTTCTTTAGAAATTTAGGTTGGTAAATTTAGATGATAAGCTAGATTTTTATTAAGCAGATAAATTTATCCGACAATTCACTGTTTATATGGCATAAATATGTTTATTATCGTGCGTAAGAGACATACGACACTGAATGGATATAGAACATTATGTCCAAATTAGAAGGCAAACAAAGGCGATGTCCATTATCTTCTATAAAGGTGAAAGTTTCCAAACTTTCTTGTTTTTTCTGGGATTGATAGTCCAATAACAAGAAACTTGTTTGGTAAAGTTCTACGAAATCATATTATTGAGTTAGGAATAAAGTGAATGAACCATTCGATGCCTTTTTTTATGCTGATTACAAATATAGTAAGATTTTATAATGTAAACGAATTACCCGCCCTTCCCTTGCAAACGAAGCAACCTAACCTAACCCTGACGGACCCGATATAGGGGGGGGGGGCGATAATTAATTTCTGGGAGAACTACGTATTATATTCGTAATCAGCATAAAAAACGGCATCGAATGGTGTATTCACTTTAGTCCTAACTCAATAATATGATTTCGTAGAACTTTACCACTTGTTTTTGCCTGATCTGTGATAGGTGAACTGAAGAACATACCATAGGAGTTTCGTGCTTGCCTCACCCCAACCCCCAAAATATAAAGATGGAGCTTTTGACAAAAATGGAACATAATTTGACATTTTTACCATTTGTACGAGAAGCTGCATAATGTTACCTTTTTTTTGCTCTCAACTTATATTTTTTATTCATTGAAATATTTCTTAGACATTATTAGAACGAATACCCTATTTTTTCTACTCTCGAGATGTCGCTGTCCTCACGTACCTGCCTCAAGTCCCATTTGTCCTCGAAGGTCTTTCTGGGGCCTCTTCTTTTACTAGTTTCTTGATATGCTTCCTGTAAGAGCTTGTGTCTCCATCCAGGCGAAGGAGTTATGATATGGCAGGTTGTAGGATAAAAAGTCTTCTTTCCGCCTCTTTGGGGGAGGGCTATGGATTGATTACCCCGTACTCATCCAGCGAAGGCTAACTTCAGGCAAGGCCGTACCCAGGATTTTTTTCGGAGGGGCGTTTTACTAAAAAAAAATTGCGGGGGGGGGGTTTACACGAAAAACCTCAAAAAACGCATACAAAATTTGTTTGTATCCATTTTTTTTACGATTTACGAGACAGACAAACATTTCGGGGAGGGTTCAAACCCCCCTACCCCTCCCCCCTCCGGGTACGGCTTTGACTTCAGGAGACAAATGCTTTCCATGAGGTCTTTTTGGCCTAACCACCTGAGCAGAGTTGCCACTGTTTTTGATTTATCACCAATTTTGGTGGTTTTTCCTTATAAATTGGGGGTTTTATTATAAAATTGGTGATTTTACTATGTTTTTACCACTATCCTAATTGCTTTACTTGATAGACATAGACGCATTCGGTATACTCAAGTTTTTCACCACTTATTTGCATTTTGGGGATTTTTTCTAAGAGAAATGGTGATTTTATTTTACCTTCGGCGACAACCCTGGTTTCAGACCAAATTGGCAGATATCTAATAAAAAATAATAATATCGTCACTTATTATTGACCTGGTAAAACTATTAAATCCCCAATTTATCAGGTAGATAATCCTATACCTAAGTTTAATAATATCCGTATCTATAGAATTCCTTGCTCGTGCGGTTAATGGTAGGCTATATGAGAAGGACTGAACAACGCCTTATGGATACACGAGTATTGTATCTCAATTGATAATACCCTCAAAAAGAGCACAAAACCTGATAAATTTTTATTCAGTCCTCGTTGAGCACACTTAGGACAACCTGCATTATAGAATGCGACCCGGCAATATAGAGGGTTTTAAAATATATAAATATGAAATTTTAGGTTTGGCTCTCAACAGATGTACGGGCGATTTTAAAATAAGTGACACTTATTTAGTTTACTTAGACGAGAAGCTCATAGTTTGTTAATTCGTAAGATAAAATCGGTACTGTTTATTAGCTGCAAGGCACGCGAGAAGAGAAGTTTGGTTAAACCCGTTTGACTAGTTTCTTTAGCATCTTCCCTGTACAATATATCGCGTGGGTTGCAGCTAATAGAACAGTACCATAAAATCTTTGTCCCTTTCAAAATCAAAATGGGAAACCTCTGCAGACTCCACAAATCTGAAAGTGCTAGTTGCTAGTGCGAAAAAAACCGTAATTTATATTCTACAAAATCTGACGTAGCATTTTTGAATCATAGCTAATAAGTTTCACTTACCTAGTGAACGAAAGGCATTTTATCAATTCGGTCACTAATCTAGTATTCTGCGACTAATTTTGGTTTTTGGTAATATAGGATTTTGGGCGAGAGTCTTGATTCTGAAATTAGAATTTATCTTTTCAATTTTTAATATTCCAAATTTTTGGTTATATCCGTTTGTTATTTTTGATGTTTCTCTGTGTTGTTTGGTTTCTAGGGGTTTTCGATTCTTCCAATTTTTGTTTTTACTAATTTTTGTCTCGGTTTCCATCCTGTGTTGTTTATTCTTATCAGGTTTTTTTCGTTCACAATTTTGTTCAGAAACTGTAAATGTGATTCCTTCTAACTTTCTGTAATAGCGCTGAAGAAGAGAGGTGGCTGTACTTCCGAAATACCTGAAGCGTTTCGTACAGTATTATCGTTGGCCTTACGAAACCTTATTCTCTTTTGTCTTTTCTTTGGTTTTTTGTTCTTTTTTATGGCGAGCCAATGTGATTTCCAAACCTGCCTTGATTATTAACCGTTTAGTATTAACATTATGGGTGGACTCAAGAAACTGAGTCGAAGCTCAGACCACAAAAACCCATTGTCTCCAAAAGTATTGGTTTCTCCAAAATACTGAACACTTGTTATCACAATGTTCAGAAACTGAATTGTCCAGATAGAAAAAGAGTATCATGGCCATTTCACCATTGCAGCTTCGAGATAGAGGAAGGCAGCTTTGAGATAGGCCCGTCACCTACGATTTTTCCATTTCTTGCTTAATGAATGAATTTTTATTCTTATTTTTATTTCTTAATGAATAGATTTTTAATTTCAGCCTTCAGCCTTAAAAAGAGGCACAATTTTTTTTTTTTATCAATTGCGCTTTTCATTTGTATCATGGCTGCAACAACGTCCCATAAAACAAAAAAGAATTACTTTATTGTTAAATATTTCATTTCAAAATGTCAGGTTGGCTGAGTGTCTATGTTGCCAGGCGCTTCGTGTCCTGACTCATGTTGTGGGATCAAATACCCACACCTGACAATATTTTTACTCAACCTCTTAATCTTGTGAAGGGATTTTTTGTTGTGCATACGTTTCCTCGTCGAAATCAACAATCTCAATCCCACAATCTTCACTTCACACGTATCAACACACAAGGCTTCACAAATTTAAAATAGTAAGCTGCTTTTTAGCCCAAAGGATACTTTATAAGTGACTACTAATAGTGAATGAATTTCCGTTTAAAAATTACTTTGGACCGTCGTTCATTCTTTACTATTTTGCAGCTACCACTGCAATTATGAATATCAATTTGTGCTTCTCGGGTCTGTTAAAAAGCTTGTTTTTACAGTTTACAGAAAACGAAAAATAAAATAATAGACACCTTCACTTTAAGTATAATCAGTCTCTACATGTTAAAAAAAAGCGGGATAATATCTACTGTGGATCGAATGCTTATTATCTGTTTAGTGTCATATATTCAAAAAAGTTGTAAATACATGATGATTTATCGTGTATTAACACGCTGAATACACGATGATTTTCGTGTATTTTAGGGTGTTTGCTGGTACCTTCGCCATTTTCTCCCTTTTCGGTTTTTCAGCCTTAGCTGCTTCTTTTTTTTTGTCTTCTATTCCTTCTTGGCTGGTGAAGCCATGCTCTGGAATTTTACAGATGATGGCACAACTTCGACTCCAGACAATTAAAATTCCTCTGAACTTCTCTTTATCCCTATAGAGTTGCGAATAAATGTTTAAAGTTTACTACTTATTTTCTGAAAACTGCCGTACCAAGGTTAACATTTCTCTCTATGCGCTATCTAAGGAATTTCAGCAGCATTTGTGTTTTTCTTAATGACTTTATCCTCATTTTTAATTAGGAGGTAAGATTTTGAGGTATAAAACTTATACTAAGGATAGATAGGTCAACTCTTCTACAGGTCAATATTATTATCATGACTTCATCCATACTAACTTGCCCCTAACTGGGCTTGAAATAATGGAAATCCGTCAATGTACGATTTTTGAGCCTTAACAAGTGGGTAATATATATGCAACCGACAAACATTTTCTTGTTGCCATTCTTTTCAGGTGCAAAAACTATATATTAAAATATCTGTGTCCTGTAGAATCCATTTTTATATATTTTTTTTTAAGTTGGAACTTTAGGGGAATGATGCCGGGGATGATCAACTGAACACAGCTGACCACTACTACTGCTTCTGCTACTATTACTACTACCGCTACTTCTACTGCCACTACAACTACTGCTCCTATTGTTTTTCTGGGGGTTGAGTTATCATAGTAAGGTAAGATAAAGTTTAGCACTTGGGATGCGGGAATGATATCAGCCCCGAAGGCAAACCTGTTACACATTTCGAAGTTTTTGAACAAAATAAATACCTCAAAATTTTGGTTCCATACCATAGAGACTAAAGGAGGACCGGATAGCAGAAAAGAAATCGAGGGGGATGTGTGACTACCCTCCAGTAGATCTTGGTCTTTTAAAAGGGCCCTAGAATTTTCAATTTCAAATCGAATTAGCCTCCTCCTAAGTTTCTAAGATAGCTCATTTAATTTAAGTGGATGGAAAACGTTTTTGACACTTTTCGAGCTCTTCTTGGGTTGCAGTTGACGGGAAATGTAGAGTATAAGGAAATCTGCACCAAATATTCTGCCTATATTTGAAATATAGGTAGATTGTTCCAGAATTCCTTTCTACATCATTTTTATGTATCTTACTTTCTTTGCGGCTACTAAATTTTATAGGTGTTGAAATTTTCTTGAAGGTAATTTTATGGGAGGGGATTTAAGGCGGGCCTCTTGCTTTGGAAGGAAAATGGGTATCCGAGCTTTTAAATAGATTCTATAACTGAAAATGTATTAAAAAGTTTACAGAAATAAAGGAGACAACTGCGGCATTCACACTTATCAGTCGTCTTTTCTTTATCCTCAATTTATGTATATCTTCATGTGATCTTGTCGATGATGTTTAATTTTGATGTGTGCTGCCTTCCTTTTTTTCCAATTACCCTAATTTGTTGCACCCTTGCATTTTAGATGCGACACAACTTCCTAAAATGTATTGTTAGGGATAAGTTATACTTGTTGTTATGTTTAATTGTTAAAGTTAGATGTTCGATTTAATATTAAACTTAAGCATATTAAACGTGAGCAGCGGAGGTCCTTTGGATTCCAGCGGCCAGTACCCCGTTCGGATCTCAGTCCCGGCACATTGGCTTTTGAAACTTCTTCAAGGTGCAGGTGTTTGTTACGTAATAGGAATTGTTTGTTTACTTATGCAAATTTTTTCCTCAAGATGCAGGTATTATTATGCAAACGTAGGCGTTATGTAATAGTTTTCTCTTTGATTGCTACGTAATCTCGCGTGACTTGTTGAATTTATTGAGGATAATGTAGTCTCGCGTGACTTATTAGAGCTCATGGCCCGCTAATCAAGTGGAGAATCTCCAGTTGTAACTGAGGACGACACACACGTGGGTGTTACATAATACTTTGGATGTTTCTTTTTGTTCAAACTTTTTTCTGTTTTGAGAAATTTCTTTTTCTTTGAGATTTCATTTTTTTCAGTTTTTTTTTCTTCAGATATTTTTTCTTCAAGACATTTTCTTCGAGATATTTTTTACTTCAATGTGTTTTTTTCTTCGATGCGTTTTTCTCTTTCAAGGAATTTTTTCTTCAAGATTTCAATTTCTTCAAAATTTTTGTTTGTTTTAAGATATTGTTTCTTCGAGACATTTTCTTCAAGATTTTACCCCAGGGAACCTTTTTAAGCCGTCATGAAAGGTTTTTGTCCGCTGTAGGAATCGAATGTATGACCAGAAATTGTCCCAATAGAATGGTGCCTTAGACATCTGGACCAGCAAATCTTTCCTATTGTTACATTCCGAGAAATAAATTCTACAAAATAACCTGTTTCCTGGACGGAGAATTCTCTGCAGAGGTTTCTAGATCGTTAAAGCTATGGATTGCATGTCTCCAATCTCAGGAAATATTTCCCATTCTACAAAGGATTTCACTAGGCAGTTAGATGACAAAGGTTTTTGTTCGATGTACAGGTGTTATTGATCGGGATTTAAAGTCTTTGGTTATTAATTTTCTGATGTGACATGGATGTTACATCGTAGTTGTGTAGATTCTCGGATCAATAACCTCACTTTTTCTTTTCCGTGTTACCAGGGCTAAGTCGTGGACATAATATATGTTACGTAGACATAATACCGAAAAGAGGTTTAACGAAGGCGTTGCTGAGGATGAATGAACTCTGAACAAACCAGGAAAAGGTAATTTTACACTTCTTGGCGATATGATCCTGGCATTTTTGAGGGGGGGAGGGTTACTTCGGCTTGAAACATCGAGCTCTACTTCAACTAGCAAAAATAAGGAAATACAGAAATAAACACAGGAAAACACAATATAAGAAATGGAAGGAACATGGAAAAATACAGGAATGAAAGATAAGAAAAAACACTCCTTGTATAGCATTACATATTGAAGATTCATACTGAACAAGAAATCTAAAAGATGAAGACTTTGTATCATACATACAAGTTTTACTAATAAACATATTTACAAACATTATTGAATATTCTTAGGGCATTGAAATCTATATTATACAGCTAGGAAAGGGTTATTTTCCACTATAAACTTGTTCAATCGAGGATTGTCTACATAAATGCTGAGAAATTCACCGTATACCCATAGCATCAAAAACATAATACTGCATGAAAACCATAGCTTTCAATCGATAAATCTTGTACTCGCTTTCAATTGGGTCTGAGAACCATTGTGATCCGACGAGAATGAGTATAAACCATAAAAAACCATATAATGTATTCAACATTTTCTTGAATAAAGCTTTTCATTGTTCCCTTGAACCAGTAGTTTCATACATTTTCCCCTGTAAAATTAAAGCCTTCTAAAACATACAGAAACTACCTTAAAGACAAAAGCAACCCCCTTGTTGCATTTTAGATATGGCTGGAAAAATACAGGAATGAAAGATAAGAAAAAACACTCCTTGTATAGCATTACATATTGAAGATTCGTATTGAACAAGAAATCTAAAAGATGAAGACTTTGTATCATACATACAAGTTTTACTAATAAACATATTTACAAACATTATTGAACATTTTTAGGGCATTGAAATCTATATTATACAGCTAGGAAAGGGTTATTTTCCACTATAAACTTGTTCAATCGAGGATTGTCTACATAAATGCTGAGAAATTCACCGTATACCCATAGCATCAAAAACATAATACTGCATGAAAACCATAGCTTTCAATCGATAAATCTTGTACTCGCTTTCAATTGGGTCTGAGAACCATTGTGATCCGACGAGAATGAGTATAAACCATAAAAAACCATATCAAATGTATTCAACATTTTCTTGAATAAAGCTTTTCCTTATTTCCTTATACATTTTCCCCTGTAAAATTAAAGCCTTCTAAAACATACAGAAACTACCTTAAAGACAAAAGCAACCCCCTTGTTGCATTTTAGATATGGCTGTTACGTTTTAACACCGCCCCTTACTTTTATCAGAACATTTTATCTATTTAAATATTTTTTTGTCTTTAATTTCATATTTACTTATTGTTTAAAACGAACATAGAATTTAAAACATTTTCTTGAATAAGCCTTCTCCGTATTTTCAGTGATTATGTAAAAATTGACTGCATGATGGCACTCTGCGACACCCGTCACCATCACTTAAACGTCTCCTTTGAATACCCCGATAAATATTTTTTTTTATTTGAACAGTGGGAACATACCGTTTCATTAATATATCGTGATGCTCCATAGCATTTCATGTCAGCGTGCCACTCTGTGACTGGCCTGTTGCATTCTCTGACACCCCTACTCATTCCCAAAGCATTTTCAGACATTTTCTCGATAAAAATAAAATTTGGACTCCATTGGTTTTTGAAAGCGTTGACTTGCATATTGTCTTCCATTTCAAGCATCAACACACTTCACGCCTCAATTTCGTACTCTCTGGCTGGCTCGCGATCAATTCAACCGGTTCCAGCATCGGCTATGCCCGCTCCGGTCACGGTTCCAATTCCAGCTCCGTTTTCGTCATTTCCGTATCCCCCACTTCTTCCCTTCCCCGTTCCACAGTTCCGATTTCACCAATTCCGCTCGGAGTTCTGCCAGTTCCGGGATTTTTTATGCGTTTCCCCCCGTGGTAATCTATGGCTGGTCATCGACACTAGCTAGTCTATTTTACGTTTTCGAATAGTGTTACTTGTGCTTTGGAAAGATATACACTTACATCTTACTTTAAACAGTGAAGATGAAGTATCTTAAGAAAGTGTGCGCACATGATAAAGTTATTGTGGAATTGAATGCTGGCAAAGAGAAATATTTGAACTATGAAACAAGCATTAATAGGGATCTTATTGGAAACGTGTGCGTGCATCGCCATGACAGTGAGGTGGTAAATTCCTTTGGAATACCAAAAAAATTCAAAATTAGTGGTGCTTATACCAGAGTAACATTTCCAGAGATGATAGTGCTCAAAGAGAATACGAACCTAAGACTTTTAGTTGATGACGCATGCCAACCTATTGCTACTGCTGCTGGTAACATGTTACCCGTTGATGGATTCTATCATCATCTTTTTGGCATTCGCGTTTAAAAGAAGATAAGAAGAAGACAAGCCTACTCTAGCCCCAATGTCATTTTCCATATCTTATCTATCTGCTGAAACTGCAATCTATGTAAAAATATAACGTTGTGATAGACAGTGAAACCGCAAGTAAAATAGAAAGGGCATTGACAGACAATATCACCAAGGAATATAAAGATGAATTGATGAATAACAAAGCACCGGCAAACGTTATTAGTACCGTCGATAGTTTACCAACAGATACACTCATTTAAAACAATAATGACAATGATGAAATGTATGGTGAGGCTGTTAAAAGTTGTGTATGACCCCAAATGGAATAAGTGCCATGTCAAGAGAGAACATAATGAAGTATTTTATGAAATGGATTCAAAACAGTCATTTTTTTATGATTATATTCCACATACCATTATTTCAATAAAAATATTTTATTGCATTACTTTGTTATGCTACAATTATTTTTAGGGTACATTAGCAACTCCAACGTTTAGAATGTTTATTCAAAAGTCGGAAATGCAAGAAAAAGGAATTTTCAGAGACAAAGAAAGAATTTCCATATGCACCTTCTATATTTGAGAGAAGCACCATTTCTTGGAAGGTTGTACTTCGGTCAGGAACCAAGTCAGCTCTTCTGGAGTATTTGAAAACAAAAAGTACTTTGAATAACTCCAAAAGAAAAAGAGTGGTATTTGAGTGCCATGCTAAGCGTGATTACCTCCAGTTAGACTTTTTTTTTATTAGCAAATCGACCAAGTAGCTACACAGCTGAAATCAAAAATGCATGGAAGAGTCCTTTCCCTTACCGGTGATGCAAATTGAACATTCTTTCTTCACGAATTTTTTAGACTTAAAATACTAACCGGATTAGAGACCTGGATTGACGAAAGGTGATCCTGTGGTGACAGATGTCGTTGCTTACGAATAAAACCAGAAAGGATAGTTAAGTATACCGTAGATTGTCCCACTCTTATAAATGATTAAGGTTGGCTAAATAATGGTTGAGCATGCAAAAAATGCAGTTGCATGTCTTCACAAAAGTGTTCTAGGTGTTGAACCGTACGATTTGAAAGATGCCTGAACTTGTCACGCTTATTTACTAGCATGAAAGCCAAAGAAATCTGATTTTTTTTTGTGTGATTTTCGCTGTCTCCGTAATTACATAAAAAGTAAACGAAGCTTTGGTATATGTCCTCCGCAGCTCAAGACGTTAGGCGTTAAGACTTAAGGTGATTTTATGACAAAAAACAAACAAGAAGCGGCTTGTCCGTAATGGATTTTTTGTAAGATAAAATTCAACTGAATTGAAGAAGGTCTCAAAAAGTGGGAGGCAATGAACCTAAATTTTGGTTGGGGAATCTTGACAAGAGATTCCAATGTTAATTTTCCCAATATTTTCCGTTCGAATTTTGTGTAGTTTCATGGAGGTTGGTGGTGTTTTCTATTTGCCACCAAAAAAAGTTCTGCATGACTCTAGCCTTTCTCGGAAGCCGTCATTCAAAGATCTGGCAAAAACGTTTTCCGCAAACGTTTTATTTTATATTTAGATAACTTCTTAGACCACATTGCCCTTCCACTTACAATTAAACAAATGGAAATCTAGAAAAATGGTTACTATATTTTAAATAAGACAGTAGACAAAGCAGGAAAATACAAGCAAACTTTTAATAATAAAAGACAGTCTGAATATTTCTTTACTTGTCTTCAATTACAACTTGAGCATTTGTAATTTTTAAAAATAAAAAAAACTTTTTCATTTTGTTAAATTTCATTTACAAATCAAAAAGGAACAGCGCATTTGCTGCACAGTTATCCTGATTTTTCTTGATTTTCGTACTAATTGACGTGATGAACGGTGTATGTATTAAATATTATTGATATGTGAGTTTTTTGTTTTTTACCTGTATTTTCTTTTTTTTCCTTTTATTTTATTTAAAGTTTTTTTTTTGTTTCGTATTTTTTTTCGTTGAAAAGACTTCCGGTCATGAAGTCAAAATATCCGGACTTTTTTATTATTGAAAATTTATTTATTCTTTTACGTTTCGTCCACTGTCTAATTCAAAATATAATACCCTTTTTCTATATTTTCATCTGTTTAAATTGTATTTTACTTTTGATTTGTGAGTTTATTCTGCTAAAACAAAAATCGCATTGGTGGAAATCGCCCATTTCAAGTAGGCTACTTACACATCACATACTGAGGCTTCTTTCAAACCAAAAACTGCACACACTTCGTATAAAGAGAATTATTCCTGATGTATTGTGCAGGAGAGTCGTTTGGGGGTGGGAAGAAGGGGCAGTTGCCCCCCCCCCCAATAATGTGGAGAAAAAATAATATACATCCCATGCCCTTTGACTATCCAGATATGGACCCCGCTTGCCCCCCCCCCCAATAAAAATACTGGAGATTCGCCCCTGGTAGTGTGTGCATACATTGTAGAATCCGAACTCAATTGATGCACAACTCGTGTGTATTACTTATCCAAGTAAATATTAGCCAACAGTATTTTGAAATATATCAGAATATTTGTTAAATTTTTCTTCTATTTTATAACCTAATTTATTATTTGAAATCTACGAAAAATGAATTTTACTTAGTTTTTTTCTTCTCCTGAAAAGTTGTAATTTTTCTACATACGAGGTGTGCACGCGACGACGGCGATATTCAACAGCATATATTCATTAAATTTCAGTTGAAATTTGTCATTCTAGAATTCAGCCTTGTAAAATATGCCACCCCTCAGAATTTTGTACCAAAGGGTGCAATTGTTTGGAAGGATCTTTGACTAGTTTTTACCAATTTTTCATAAGCATGTACATTTTCAAAAACAATGAATTTCAGCTTGCGTCAAGAAGAAAAAAAAAAGAAATATTGCTCGACGTGAAGTGGGATAATATCTTATTATACCACTTCACGTTCAATTCAATGCTAGTTGCATTGAATTATGATACAAACTCTAAAATAGACCTTAAAAGGGTTTAAGGCTTATCATTTATTTGTGCCTTTGCTAGGATAACTCATACGGTTTCTGAAATTTAAAACTTTTAATTATATAACTTTTAATTATATAATAATTAAATAACAATTAATGTATGTCACCGAACAAAGTTGTGTGATAACACCATACGACAACTGTGTTCCATCTTAGGCGAGGTTTTGGTACTGACATTTGTGTAACAACCATTATATTTGGAAAGAGTGTTGAATGGAGAACTAAATGGAATTACTGTTTGGTTAATAAAGTGAATATTGGAATATTAGACAAATATACTTCCAAACATAGTAGTGTAATAACACCATTGTAACCAACGAGGTCTTGGTACCGACATTTGTGGCCTAGTTTATTATTTTTTTTTTAGCGGAACGTCATATTTTTCATCAGAACGTCAAAAAGAACAAGACCTTTTTCTGCGTTCAAAGGATTAATATATAAATATTCAGCGTTAACCATTCTCTTCAATAATATAATAAAGCATATTCTAGTTTTGTGCAAGTATTTCGTCACCCATCTTGCATAGCGTACTATCGTTTCTGCCAAAAATCGGATTTCTTTTCACTTTGAATGAGCCAAAAATCTAGTTTAAAGTCATGTAGACATTTTCTGAACTCTGATAATTATGATGCTGATGACTTCTGATTATTATGATTCTGATGACTTTAAATTAGATTTTGGTTTAATCAAAATAAAGAAATGTGAAACTCAATTTTTGGCAGACACGACAGTATGACGATTTTTGTTTAATGGGGCATTCATGGGTCTTATTCACAAGCATTTATTTATTTTGTATATTGTATTATTTAGTCAACATTAATTTTTATGATATATTCTAAGTATATTTCTGACTAATTTATGTTCCATTAAAACCAAACATTGATCAGCTAAACAATGCTTCTGAAGTCACACATTCTATCTCTTATTTATTATCTCTCTTCTTTGAAAAATGCACAAATGGAAAACAGTTCAAAAACCTAAAAAGAACTTTAATTTTTGGAAAAATTTCCAGTCAGTTTGTATACGATTCCAGAAGGTATTTCTTTTCTATAATGTCTCTCAACTTTTTTGCGCAAATGCAAGAAGTGAATGTTCGAAAGTATTCAATCACACTTCTTCTCTGAAACATATATCGTTACTATGAAGTCGCACCAGGATTGATTAAATAAAAAATAAGTTTTTTTCTTAACTGAAAGTAAGGAGCGACGTTAAAACTTAAAACGAACAGAAATTATTCCGTGTATGAAAGGGGTTCCCTCCTCAACGCCTCGCTCTTTACGCTAAAGTTGTTTATTGTTTTAAAAACAATTGTGAGACATAAACAAACGCCTAGAACCGATAAATCACACACAGAAAAAAAACCTTCTGCTTTTTCTCAGTAACCTTTCTGCTTTTTCATTTTTAGTAGCGGAATCAGTGAAATATAACATCATACCCCCAAAGCAATTTGAGAGAAATAAGTGTATCTTCTCGTCAAAAGATACATGTAAAGTATCACATTTTTTATATGATGGTGCAGTTTTTGTCCAAAAATGCATATTCTTTAAATATTATGTTTTTTTAATTACAAAAGGCACTAGATATAGCAATTTTCTTTAACTTGAGCCCTTGAACAGCTTTTTATGATGCTTCAGTGCCCCGTCAACAGTCATATACAAATATACTTCTCTATCTATCTATCTATCTAATATGCAGAATACTTGTACCAAACACATTTTGCATGCAGACCCGCTATACTTTACCCTCCCCGCCTTTAATGCAAATCTATAGTCCAAATTAATTTCTAAAGTAACGAAAAAGATTAAGGAAAAAATTGGCGAGTTCTCGAATTTTACACAGCGTAAACTTGAGTGAGTGGCGCATAATAGACAAGTACCAAAATTCCTTCCCCCTACGGAAAAAAAAAAAAAAACTCAAATAAAATTCTCAAATTTGGAAAGCCTTATTTTCCACGGGGAGTATTATCCGGGGGGGGGGGGGAGGGTTAAACGCCGGCCACCGATTTATCATAGGCTGCACAATAGTGCGGCCTAAGTAAAGAGCGAGGTGGAAACAATGTATTATTTATTTTTCTTTTGTTTTTAGACCAGGGCACTTCGTATCGAAGGAGTTTTCGTAGAAAAGGGCTCATTCGAATGGAAATTGAAAAGCCTCGTGCTCTTTTTAATAGTCGAAAGTGATTGGAGGACAATTAACCCCCCTCCCACGCCCACCATTTTCCCATACACATCCAATCAAACTTTTGAGATAGCCATTTTCTTCAAGATATTTCAAAAGCCCGGAAATTACGTATTTGAGGATGACAACCCTCCCCCCCCTACAGCCCTCAGGGCAGGGGCTGTAAGTTATGCCTTGGAAACATAAAGTATAAGGTTTAAATAGAAAGGGTGATCGTACAAACTTCAGAGGGGGCCCATTGGATTACTAATCAGAAGTTTTAGTGCTCTTTTTAAGATTCAGGGTGATGGGAGGGTGGATACCCCCCCCCCCCACACCCCGTATTTTCCCAAAATGCATCTAATAGAAATTTTGAAATGGCCATTTGTTGTCGTTGAAACTTTGAAAAAGGCTCATTCGATTGGAAATTAAAAGAGCTAGTGCCCTTTTTAAATCGAAAGAGATTGGAGGGCAAATAACCCCCCTCCAACGCCCACCGTTTTCCCAAACACATCCAATCAAAATTTTGAGATAGCCATTTTGTTCAACGTAATTGATAAGTCCAGAAAATATGTCTGTGAGGATGACAACACCCCCCCCCCCCCAAAGCCCTCAAGGTAAGAGTTGTAAGTTATACCCTGAGGGAATATAAGGTATATATAGAAAGGGTGATCATATAAACTTTGGAGAGGGCTCACTGGAATGGTAATTAGAAGTTTTAGTGCTCTTTTTAAGACTCAGATAATTCAGAGGGCGGAGACCCCCCCCCCACACAAACACCTCGTATTTTCCCAAAATGCATCTGATAGAAATTTTTAGGTGGCTATTTGTTGTCGTAGAAACTTCGAAAAAGGTTCATGCGATTGGAATTTGAAAGGGCTAATGCTCTTTTTATTATTCAAGCGATTGAAGGGCAACAATCCCCCCCACACCCATCAATTCCAAAACACATCTAATCAAAATTTTAAGACAACCATTTTGTTCAGCGTAATTGAACGGTCTGGAAATTATGTCTTTGACAGCCACCATACCTTCTCAAGACCAGAACATTATTTGCACTTTACTGAATAAAAATGGACGTGGGTTGTCAGTTTAGTATACATATAATAATATATATATTCCTTAAAGTTTTAATAATTTTCATTTATTAAAGTTAAAAAAAATTAAACGTGTTTCGTCGTTTAATGTTACAGGATGAAAGGATGGAGAATGGCTTTTGAGTCTTCAAAGGGAAAGTGAACGCAAAACAGATATTTTTGTTTAAAAAAAAAACACAACACAAGATAAGTTAGTTCTAAAATAAGATTAATAACTGATAATTGTATATTACAGCTATTAAGCTATTGTACTGAGAAATTTATCCTTTTTGATGTGCTATATTACTGAAAATTTGAGAAAGCCATTTGTTCATAAGCAGTCCAAAGACCACATAGCAATTCCTTCGGGGCTGCCACAACCCCCCCCCCCAGAGTCTGGGGCCAGTGTTGCAAGTTATGCCCCGGGGGGCATATAAGCTTTTTATGGAAGGTGTGGTTGCTTGAACCTTAGAGGAAGCTCATTTGATCGGAAATGTACAGTTCTAGTTCCCTTTTAAGAGTCAAAATTGATGTAGGGCAACTAGCCCCCCCCCACCCCTCCCTGACAACCTGTTTTCCGCAAACAAATCCAATCAAAATTATGAGATAGCTATATTGTTCACAATAGTCCAAAGAGCATATAATAATGGCTTCAAGGTGGACACAACTCTCCAGAGCCTAGGTGCAAGGGTTGTAAGTTATTCCTCGGGAACATAAGGTTCTTACGGAGCGAATGGTCGTATAAATTTTGGATCGGGTGGGGCTCATTTGATTGGAAGTCGGAAGATCTAGAGCACTTTTTCAGAGTCAAAAGTGAAAGGAGGATAACCTGCCTCTCTCCACAATCCTATCATTCCCCAAAAGACATCCGATCAAAATTTAACAGTACTATTTGGTTCAACATTATTGAAAGGTCCAGTAATTATGTCTTTGAGAATGTCAACCTCCCCACATTGTAAACTTATATGTCAACTTTATTATTAATTTAGACCTTTAAGGGTAAGTTGTGGGGGATTTTGAACTAGCCAGAAGGCACTGTATGTATCCTTTCAATACTACCACTACAGTTAATGTATTCAATGACACTAGAGGTATTAAAATGAAAGTTTTACGGAACGTTTAGGAGTTTCAATCAAACGAAAAAACGGTGCGTATGCAGGTTTTCAAAGGGGCATATAAGAAACATCACAGGTAGAACCACTCTTTAATATCTAGATATATAATTGAGACTTTTAAAAGAGGTAATTTGACTGAAAATTAAAATTTTGGTGCCGTTTTAAAAGTAAAGAGCTCCATTAAGCCAAGAATGAGCACAAATAAAGTCAAATAATCTTTCAAGCGTAAAACTACCACAAATCACTATCAATAAATAAATGAAACTAAAAACGAACAGAAATTGCAATAAATAGCCGAGTCAAACTGAAAACGAGCAAAAACTAACACGACTAGGGCTGATAACCCCCATGCTTTGTTGTGAAGACCAGAACACGATTTTCGCTTTACTGAAAACAAAATACGTTTGAAATGTTTTCACTATTTCTACATCCAAAAAATAAAAATTATCAAAACTTTAAGGAATAAATAACAGTATATGTAAATTAAACTGACAATCCACTGTCATTTTTTTTTTCAGTTAAGACCAAGCTAGTTATACATGACTTGATAAAATGGTAATAAAGGTGCTTTGAGAGGCTGGTGAAAGGATACTTAGAGGTTGATAATATCCGATTAAACCAGACATTTACTCCACCCTGGAAGATGAAAAATATCACGAATTGCAAAAATTTACCCAAATTCAGAAAAAGAATGCAGTTTTTGGCTAAGAAATATATGTTTTTTTTTTAAGTAAGGTTAAATTCACTTTCTGAATTTTTGAACTCTGAACCACGAAATATTATTTTGCAACAAACGCTAAAAAAATCTAAGCCACCATTAACTCTTCAAATAGAAAATTGGAGTTGAATTCCTATTATACTTTCCTTGTGACTCATGCCCCCCCCCCCCAAAAAAAACAACAACATTCTCTCAGCAACGTATTATGTTTCAGAAACAATTCGCTCACTTTTTTCTTTTTGATTCCCTCCCCTCCCCCCATAAATAAAGGAGTACATCCCCTATAGGAGTGTTTTTTTCAACGGCAAACCATACCCGCTGGTGTTGTAAAAACAAAATGTTACGGGTACGGCACTGCTATGCCATATTAAATACCTATACCGACATATTGATACACACACGACAAAAAAGGCAACAACCATTTCACCAGCCATGTGTTAGTCAACTGACAAATTGTCTGAATAAGCAAGAAACATTATCAATTTACTTGCTAGGGTAAGTATATCAAATCGAAACTGATGTCCTCGATTGTCCAAACCTTTTCAGAATATCTGGGCATCAGTGACTGTGATACAATCTGTAGCGTTTCAAGTTAGTAATCCTCACATGATGTGGAGTTAGCCATGTCTCTTAAACGACTAAGACGGATAATCTTGTCATACTAAAACAAACTAAAAATAGCATCATATGCTCATAAGCAGCAAGGGCAATCTCAGAAATTTTACAGAGAGATCAAGTAGGAAGAAACTCCTCCAGGTGACAGAGGTTTAATTTTTTCCGCGGCAAAAATATTTTCTTTACCTCAGAAATGACGCTATCCAGTGAGTTAGGGTAGCTATACCCATTCCTGCCTCTGTGGGTATCCCGGGATAAACGTCTATCCATTACCTCCTGGTGTGTACATACACTAACAACTATAGAAAAAATTTAAGGAAAGCTCATGTGTATTTCAACTTTTTAGAAGCATTGCCAGATACACACTCTATATTATTCCAAATATCATCATTTTCATCATCTGATATCGTTATTTCTTCTATGCTATCATCCCCTTTGGGAACTGGAGTTTCAATTTCCTCTTTAATTTCTAGCTCTTCAGTTTCATCTTGGGCAAATGAAGACCTCATAAGGATGGAATTTAATCGACTCTTCAAATAAACCTGAAGAAAAAAGTAAGTTGAATGAGACACAATAGCCTAAAATCGATTTTGGTGCCATGTCAGAGAGAAAAAAGAGTCCACGATCTTCTTAGAAGCTAGGTCGATTAAGGGCACTTTTTTAAATTTTAGATCTTACCTATGAAGCATATGATTAACTTTTGACGACAAAAATAGCTTACCCATAGAATAAAAAGTTATCTTCTAGACGTCAATTTGACTGGTTCCATAACGAGGTGCCCTTAGAGGCTCACTGAAAGAATTTTCGTCTTAAGACGATAGTAAGAGGCTATTCAATGCCTCATTTACGTCCTTGGAGACTCACTAAAAGCATTTTAGGTCTTAAGAGGTTAGTAAAAAAGTATTCGATGCCTCATTGACGTCCTTGAAGGCTCACTGAAAGCTTTTTGGGTCTTAAGGCGATAGTAAGAGGCTATTCGATGCCTCATTTACGTATACCTCCCTTAAACTCCTGGCAAATCAAAAACAGCAGTTATTAAGCATTCGGAAGAAAATTCCCACTCCGTGGGCTGGACAAAAAAAGGGTCAAGATCTTCCCCAACTACTGATGGCACATAGAGCGTCGAATCGACATTTGAGCTGCTGGATTTTGTTTTTAAGAAACAGACAGCAGGCCTTTTCACCCAACCTTGCAGTAGCAGGGATTGAATCCCGGGCCCTGTACTGCCGCGCAGAACATCATCCACTGTGCCACCACAGGGTGAAATATGAGCCACAATCAGTGGTCCCCACTTCCTATACAGGGGCCCATGGTGGGATTGGAACCAACGACCTTTGGATTAGAGGTGCGATCCGCTCTCCACTGCACTATGCGACCGCTAACTCCGCATGCGGGGTTATTTTAAGCATTTTTTTAGCGTTTAAGCGAAATATGGCCATTTCAGGGCCACACTCACAATCATAATATCATAATGCCGAAGCGGAAAAAATGCGCATGATTTCAAACATGGAATAGCCTCAAATGATAGAATCTAGTATTAATAACTTAATATACAAACTTAAAATATTATTTTAAATTCTTAATATACTTTACTCCACAATCAAAAATATTGTAAAATCAGACTATTGTGACCATTGTGACTCTAGTGTGACTATTCTGACTAAAGACGATTGTAAAATCAGAGATGACGTAAAAAAGAGCACTGCTAGCAAAAGCCATCTAAACGGTGTCCATTTTCCAGCAGCAATAGTTGTCAATTTTTTATTTAGTTTTTTTCTATCATTTAGTTTGGTTTAGTTTTTTCTTATATAAATGTTTTTTCTTCCTTGAAGACGGCTTAGCAGAAAAACTTTACCAACATATCTGCTTTTTCAGTTATTCATTGGCTAAACAGGTCTCATTTGTTTTGTCTTTTTGTTCTCTTTATTCTTTCACTTTTTTTTTTGTTAGCCATGTATAGCCAGTGTGGTCTCAGAACCTATATACGTCAGATTTTGTCTAGTGACAATGGTTGAGAACAAAATCATAATCACATAATCACAGAACAAAATTTTTCCTTTTCAGCTAGATATTAGCTATAGAGACAATATGATACACATCTGAATCTCCTTGAATTACACTATCTGTTGGATGTACAAGATTACAAAATTATACTGGTGAAATTAGAAGTGATTATATTTTTTTCTTGTGAAAAAATAAACTTCCCTATATATAAACCATTATTTAGGCGCATGAGTATAGACATATTTGGGTATATAAGGGTATATTTCTCTTCGATTGATGGGAGCAGTCCCCGACTTTTAATTTTTTTTTAAATTTCTCTGCTTTTTGGGCTGTGCTAAACACAATAAAAGGCAAAAGACACTTGGTCCTTCAACTTTTCTGACTCTAGTGAGTTTCACATTCAATCAGACTACCGGCCAGAATTTAAAGCGTCACTTAGTCGTTTTCGCTTGTCATAATTTGCCGTGTTCTACAGATATTCTGACATAAAACTAAAAATCAAGTTTAAAGAAAGTTGAAGCCCGCATCTTTGATGACGAGTAAAGCACGAAGATCCCTGATTTCCGTAACACCTGTTTCAGAACGGTTGATTATGATACGAATGAAAGGATCACCGATCAACATGACGATCATACAAGTCTACGCTCCTGACTGCAGCAAACCAGATGAAGAGTCTCACAACTTCTACCTTCAACTGTAAAGCCTAGTTGACGCAGTTCCCAAAAAAGACCTTGTCGTTGTCATTGGCGACGTCAATGCTATTGTTGGTAAAGCTTCTGCTGGAAATGAAGATGTTATGGGTAAATTTGGCCTTGAACGACTTAACAGGAGGGGAGAACGCCTCATTGAATTCTGCAGAGACAACGATCTGGTCATTACCAATACTCTCTTCAAACACAGAGAACGTCGTAAGGCGATATGGACCTCGCCGGATGGAAAAAAAAACCGTAATCTTATTGATTACGTGCTCGCCTCTAGGCGGTGGATATCGTCTGTGCTAGATACTGTCACCCTCGCAGGTGGCAATTTCGACAGCGACCATTTCCTGGTCATGTCTGAACTGAAGATACGCCTGAAATCTTCCGCATAGCTGAACAAGAGACCCGCTCGTTTCAACACGCATCTTGTCAAAGACCCTCAAACCCACCAGACTTACATCGAGGAACTATCTACTTAAATATCGGACCTTCTTTCGGATCTCTATCTAAAGAGGATATCGATAAACTGGTCACAGACTCCTTTAATATCATCCGCGACGTAGCGATGTCCACTCTAGGATCCAAAAAGGGTGATAAAAAGCCTTGGATAACCGACGAAACTACTTTATTATGTGCTGAGAAACAAAAACACAATAACAGAGAAAAGGCCTATGGCATATCCTCCTCCATTACGGAATCCCACGAAACCTAGTCTACCTTATCAAAGATATGTACACCAAATTTGGGAGTCGTGTCATGACTAGTGAAGGTCTCACTGACAGTTTCCAGACGTCTGCAGGTGTTCTTCAAGGATGCCTCTTGTCTTCAGAGCTGTTTAACCTCTTCCTCACAGCAGTCTTATCCCTGGTGGAAACAACTTGCGGCGCACATATAGGGGCTGTTCAGACAGATAAGCGAACCTACACCGACGATATCGACGAAATGGCTGAAACACCCGAGGATCAACAAGCCGTTGCTAACGACGTCCTCGAAGCCACTAGTTCTTTTGGAATGATCATAAATGTATCCAAAACAAAGGCTATGTGCTGCTCACGAAAGCCGCAGGATACAGTTAAACCAGACCTGAAACATAATGGAGAGAATATCTAGTGGTTCGACGAGTTCCCTTACCTCGGTAGTTTGATCACCAGCAACAACAGTCACTCAAAAGACATTAAAAGACGTCTCGCCCTCGCGAGTTCCAGTTTCAAGTCCTTATGCCCATATGGCGAAGTAAGGATTTGTCTCTGTGGCTTAAGACACGACTTTTCAATACTCTGATCATCCCCATCGCAATCTACTCATGTGAAACACGGACGCTGAAGGTGGATGAAAATTGTCAACTCGCAGCTTTTGAAACTAAGTGCCTCTGCCGCATCGTCGGGATCACTTACCTTGATAGAATCTCAAACGACGAACTTCTCGAGTGCCTTAAAATACAACGAACAATTCTCATGAAGATCCAGCATCAGCAACTTCGATGGCTCGGTCACGTACAACGGAAGAATCAGTACCGACCCCCGAAAATCACCCTCGAAGATCAAATTCACGGTTCTCGTCCTCGTGGTCGTTTCCCAAAAAGGTGGAAGGTAAGCTTCGCACCTCACCGCCTCTCGGACCTTCTTCGCCTAGCAGAAGACCGTGTGGCATACAGAAGGCACATCCACACCATTACGAAGAAAGAGCCCCAAGACGACCTTCAAGGAGTCAAGTAAGTCAAGCATTAAATCTTTAGCCTACTGAATTTACTGTGTCATCAAATACTCAGATACTCTGACATTAAAACTAAGAAATAAAGTGTATAGAAAGTAGAAGCCCAAGTTTTTATGTAACCCTGCATTTTATTCTTTAGGCTATTGAATATTTCACATACTGAATACTAACATTTGGCCTGCTGAATTTACCATTTCAAAGTGAATTGAGATATTCTTGCCTAGAGCTAAGAAATAAAGTCTATAGAAAGTCAAAGTCCATATTTTTATTCCATCCCAGATTTTAATATTCAACCTATTGAATGTTTATTACCAATTTTCAGCGTTAATACCAACATTTTAATATTTACAGATATATTTCTTGAAAAAACTAAAAGATTTAAAAATAAAAATTTGACTTTGGAGCTGCAGCTACCACCACACTAAATCGTCGCAATACAAGGCCACCTGAGACAGAACAGCAAAAAGTCGTATCAGGTTCATAGCTAAATGGTTAATTTTATTTACTGTTAAGTTTATGCTAAATTCAATACATGGTCAAATTTATTTATTTCTAAATCTAAATTTATTTCATGTGTTCCTCACAATATAACATTTATAATACATATGATATAAGATATCTTATAACATAAAATTTAAAAATAATAATTTGACTTTGGAGCTGCAGCTACTACCGCTAAAAACTCGTCATAATGCATGGCCAGCTGAGTCGGAACAACACAAAGCTTTAATAGGTTAGGTCGTCATGTCAGGTTAGGTAAATCATGGCTAAATTTATCTCTTGGGTCACTACTCCTCAGAACCACCAGGTCCTGCGACAGTTAGCTTTGACTCTCAGTCTCCATAGCTGCCGGGAGCGTTACACTGTTATTAATTTATGTATCTGATTCGGTTTTGGGCCAAAATGAATTAAATCAAGACCATAAGACCTTTAATATAATAGCTTAAATAATAGCTTCTTTGTATTAAGGTCGTCGATTCGAAGATGGAGGGCGAGACTGACACTTGTGACATACAGTCTTATCTCACTTATGATGCTGCGTGGCTTCATTCGTTGAGCAGTCATTAAGTTCTGTATTTGGTTACACATTTCTGTTTTGGAAGAAACCATATTAATTTAAGACCTTAATCTAAGACATAAGACCTTTAAGACATTGATCTAATACCTTAAATAAGAGTTTCTTTGTATTAAGTTCGTGGATTCGCAGATGGCGGTCAAGGCTAACACTAGCGACATACGGCCTAGTCTTGTGGCAGACTAAATCTCTAATTCCGCCAACTAGCCCCTTCATACTGTGAACTATCCTTCTTTGTCTCAAGTCAAACAGGGCTAAACGACCTCGGCCACTACCAACCACAACTTCCCTAAAAGAAATAAAATACAATTTAGTAACAAAGTAAATAATCACGTCCTAATAAAAAGAAGGGAAAAAAAAGGCTCATCAGATTTACGATGGATTCAAAATTACCTGATCCCTAAGAAGCGAACTTTTGGATTTTTGCAAAAATCATTAAAAGAAAAAAAAACCTACTATCGAACTCATGGAATAACTAAGTTTGTAAGCTACGTGGAGGAAACTTAGAAACCGGTTTGAAAAACAAAAGCGAAGAAAATAAAAACGGTTACAGAAAAATTAGTGTAAAATCACAATTTGGAAAATTGCCATTTTAGTTTGGACCCCTAAATTTGCAACATTATTCATCTTCTTTTCTTCAGGAATAACTTTTGTTAGTAACTTATTTAGCAAGACTAATTAGCCTATTTAACAGCAGTAATTCACTTATTTGGCAAACAATTAACGGGGCAAACCAGGCTCGATTTTCGATTTTCTGGCAATTACTGCATTTCACTTTAACAGGCTGAAAACAACTGCAACATTTCTTTTACCAAAAAAGAATTTAATTGATACCACATTTTTTAATATTTGTACAATTTACTGGTAAGAGTAAGTTCTAGATAGCGGGGGGGGGGGGGGGTATATTGTTCAATTATGTTCACGAATGGATTTTTCTAAACAAGTGACATGCCTTCATATTGGGAAAGGTATGTAGGCTACTGTTTGTCCTAAATGATACAATACCATTATTTTGTGTCCTTTTTGGTATTGTTTTCGATTACAATTTCATTACAAACTATATTTTACACCAATATATTTCTTTTGAAGCTTTTCAATATATTTCTTAAAGTTTTTCTACAGATCTTTGCTATCGTCTGCAACGCTCAGGTGAAGACACTTACTCAGTCAGTGCGGCCAAGATTCTTCTTGGCTTCTTTCCTTTTTTTCAGAGAAAATACACACCAAAACACAATAAACACAAAAAATGAAATGCTGAAAATTTTGTTTTACACAGCATGTAATTATGGGAAAAACTTTCAGGATAACTTAAATTAGAGATCAAATAAAAGTAAAAAAAAAGATACATCACTGCCATACCTAAACCTCGCATGACATTTTAACAATCAAAGTTAATTATATTCCAATCAAAGGGATTGAGTAAAGTGAGATCTCAAGAATTGTTTCTTCAGATCTCACGTAGGCCGAACACCTCAGCAAAGAGAGAGCTTCCTGCTCCGGGGAGCTAGGAGTTATCCTAAGATGCAAAAGTGCCCTCTCTGACGAGTAAATCTTCCCTTTTTTCCCGTCTTGTATCAGACCATTCAAAAAGGCAGACACAACTTTTGGCTATTTTAGATCACTATCAGATGTTGAAAAAGAATCTGTATGCATGTGGGATTGACATTTCAAAGGTGTTTGATTTCATTATTCATTCACAGGCTATTCTTTCACTGTTGAGAAGTGGTATAAACCCTTTTCTCTGCGGTTTCTTATGGATTCGGTATGGCAATACTTCCTTACGGGCGTGGCTAGGTAGCCAGCTTAGCAACTCCATTACTATTAGGAAGGTATGAAACAAGACTCTGTGCTTAGTCCAGCTCTTTTCAATAATGCCATCTGACTCGTTACTAAAAATATTGCTCCATTCCTGATTGAACCCCATAATGAAACCAGCCACCTCTATTACGTACACGACATTCTTCTACTATCAGACGATCTCCAAGTTCTCCAAAATGCAGTTGACACGGTTTGCTCTGGTCTCAATGAGATTAGCCGCCTCCTCTAACTGAGCTTCTCGTCTACGGTTCGTCTCAGAAACCTCCTGTTACTGTCCATGTTGGCCCAGCAACTATTTCCACATCATCTTCTGTAAAATATTTAGGTCTTTCATTTGGCTCAAATGTTAAAACTACTAAAACACTTGCTATCGCAACGTTGGAAGGGCTACTTGCTCGACTTAAAGGCCAGTTCCAGAAAACAACCCTGGGCAGACTTCACAACGCTTTTTTTGCCCGGCATGTCTTCTTCTTGGTCCCTTTATGGAGTTTTTCAAACTACCCGAGCGGAAAAAAATTAAGTCTCCATTTTCGCAGTTTCCGTTTTCACTCTTTCGTTTTCACAAATATCTTCTGCAGTTACCTCTTTGGACTCGCAACCGTTACATTTCAAATATATATGGTTTTTCGATATTTCTTCAAGGACCAGCTAGTGGACAGGTTCCGCAAACGTCGAGAAAATAGTTGACTTTCCGCTTCTGGATAGCTTGATTGTGCTGTCTAAGTAGCTGAGATCTTATTTTTCTTGTGAGTTTTTCTTGAAATTGCTTTCATTTCCTGTATCTTCGTAGTCCTCTAAGTGCTTTTCATACTTGTACATAGGGTTGAAATAAAGGTAAATTTTTGGCAGTTCATATTATTGGCTTAGGAATAAAGTGAACATACCACTTGATGCCTTTTTTTATGCTCCCTAATGTGCAAATATATACCCTGAATTGTAACCACACAAAGAAGTTATCAACACTAGTTAAGTTATTGAAAATTTGTTATAAGTACATAAGTAGTTTATAAATAAGTTGTTCAAGAGTAACATATTCCAAAAATACTTATTTATAACAATTCAAACCTCATCTATTAGGCAACTGAATAATAGAACGTTTTCCTACCGTTTCAAGTTTTTCGAATGCCGTCGACAAAATAGCGCTGAATTTTGCGATTCAAAACTTAGCCGTCGACAATTCATGGTATATTCCAATTCAGGGTATATATTTGCACATTAGGGGGATGGGGGTTGGTTCAAGTTCAATATGGGTTTTAATTAAAAAAAATATAAAAATACACTTAACTCAGTTCCTTGTGCATTGATGCACGTTTGGGCCCGTAAAAATTGCACACTCTAAATACAGCGTGGCCTCCTGTCCTCTCCAATTTCTACCCCGATCAAATAACAATAAATTTAACACAACTTCTCCTCCGCTCCCACCCCTTGAAGTATCAAACTAAAATATAATAAATAATAATAATATCCAAAAATTCTAAACATAATAATAATAAAATAAATCTAGTAAATAAATTTTTAATCTTTTAGATATTTTTTCACATTCTTTTTAAAGGAGCCGAGAGTCCTATATGACTTTAGCTCTTGCGGAAGTGCACTCCACTCTTTAGCATACGCAATTCTAGGAGAAAATTCCGACCTAGCTGTCGGTGTCGGGGGTACATAAATGTCTGATGAAGATCGTGTATTTAAACTATGGATTTGTGATGCTAGTGTGAATAAGCCTTTAAATGGTGATTGGAGTGTTCCTGAAAAATATTTAAAACAAAAAACGGTGCAAGATAGTCTGTAAAGTGATGCCATTGATAGTCTGTTCGGTGCTGGGCCTAAAATTTGAAGTGCTTTGCTGTGAAGTGAGTTTAGTCTCTGTAAATATATCTTGAAATTAGATTGCCAAACTGTAGAGCAATATTGAATGTGAGGCTTGATAACAGCACTGTGAATAAGAATCAGTATTTTTTTAAAGAACTGGTGACTGACTTTTCTCAAGGCTTCTTAAAAGCTTCGTCTTGATACTTGCTTTCTCGCTTGAGAAAGAGAGATTTTTGTTGATTAAAACCCTAAGGTTTCTAACGTGTCTTTTTTCTGGTGTCTTTATAAGTCCACGAGAGGTTTCAATACCAATCACATCAGGAGCCAGCGAATCTGTACGTGAAAAAAATAGAACATTCGATTTGTCAATGTTGATGACTAGACGATTTGCGTCCATCCACAGGTACGTTTCTTCAAGAATGTCTTGTAGCTTCGTTTTGAGAGACTTGATGTTCCAAAATTTGAATTTCCGATAGAAGCGATTATTATTTGTAAAGAGCATAAAAAAAGGCATCGAGTGGTACGTTCACTTTATTCCTAAGTCAATAATATGAACTGCCAAAAGTTTACCAAAATAAATTATTATTAATGAGGACATAAATGAGTATGTCCTCGTTTTGCTGGTACTCAAAAAAGCCACACCTCTCGTCTCCAACGTTGTAAAAATTGAGCAGCTCATGCCGCAACTTCTGGATACCCTGATCCCAAACCTCTGCAACCGATCCAAGATCGTTTCGATGTGGTAACTATATCAGTCCTTTACAAATACATGCATTTCCCTCAATCAGAGGAGTTATCAAAGTTCATTTCTGAAAGAGCTTTATGGATGACTCGTCAAAACACAGCCCGGCTAGAATACCTTGAGCAGGGCACACCCCGTCAGGAATACCTAAAAAAGAACTTCGTTCCACAACCCTTCACCAACTGGAATAGCCTCCCATTCAAGCGAAGGTACAACAAATATTTCAAAGCTGAATATAAATGAGAAAATTACCAGGACTAGCGACATATCAGCATTGTTGATGAAGCCGCGAAAATTGTAATAAAACAGGTAAGATCAACAAGGCAATGTTTCTCGAATCACACTTCGATGTAAAGAGTATGGGTAGCTTATAAGAGTAGGAACTTAAGCTAGCGTCTACAAAAACAACACAACTTGAAACACCATCTAGCGGCCGGCGACGCTTGGCATTTTTTCCAGTGCAACAATAAGAATAATTAATTTAATTAGTGTAATTGGTAAAATTAGGGCAGTAATAAGTGTCTGATCTCAGTTCCTGACAAAAAAACGATTCCAAAGCTTGAAAAAATCCCAAGTGTCACCGTACGCTAGATGGCGTTAATAGTTTTTCTTGTCAATACTAATGCCAGTTTTCACTCTTATGATTTACCCAAAGTCTTTGCTTCGATCCTCCTGATCTATATTGCCCCTCTCATCCTCGTTTTTAGAACAGCTCAACAAAGGGCTTTGGGGAATTACATCAGTAGTGTGAAAACGCCTGAAATAACCTTTAAGCGTGAAAGCAACAGTTAGTACCTGTAGCTACACTTAGCTAGAGCGACAGTTAGTATTTGCTACTTTATTCAGAAATGATCGAAGTGCATATGCATTTAGACAACATTCGACTATGTATACACACAGTAGATATTTTCCAGATGAAAAAAAATTCATAGACACGATTATTGGGCATTTAGAAAAATATTTATTGGCATCGTATAGCCTATTTAGAATTCATAAAAGGATTCTGATATCTGGTTAAACTATTCATAAATTTACTAATTTTTATCTAATAGCACACTTGACGTCGTAAAACAGAACTGTGAAAAATTAGAATCATTTTACAAGTTTATTCCTTTCATTATCTATCCTTGATAAACTCAACTTCCAAATCTTTTTAAATTTAAGGGTCAAAGTGCTCGTTAACTCCTAAATGTCTATGCTAACAAGAATATTCCCAAATAATAACGATTCACGCTCCTAATTAGGATAATAGCCCGGATTAATGAAAAAAAAGAGCGACTTGGGCTATAAATGTGTCGGTATGCTTACCAGCGCAAAAGAGGGAGCGGACGGGGGGGGGCGGCATCTTCAGTTTCGTCAAGGAATTTCCTAGGAGGGCGGAGACAAGTGTTACCGGGGACTTTGATTTTATCGACGTTTAAATCGAGATTTTTATGTATATTTTTAAATAAATAATTTTTTAATATTCAAGTTCTATTACAAGTTTTATATAAGTTATTTTATGTACAGTTCGTAACAACAAACTGTAAGTAATTTTGGAACTGCAAAGGACTGTTCAGGCTTACGTAAAAAAAAACAATATACTTTACGTGAATAGCCCTTATTCTCCACGCCCGTGCATAATTGGAAAAATTTGTACATCAAATGTCTTCAATTATCACAGCAAGATTAAAGCTGTTGTTGTTAAACTTGCACAACTGCCATTTTGTTACATTAGCAGAGTCGGTACTCTCTCTTTATTGTAATATCAATAAAAAAAATCCCCAAATTTCATTGATTTTCCATTTAATTAAATAATTTTTGGCAAAACAAAATATTAGACTTTTCTTCTTTCCGTTCTTTGATGCACAAGTGACACGAAAGGCGGCAGCCTATTGGCTACGAATAGCCCACGTACAATTTTAGCATAGAAAATAGGATTCGCTTCTGTTAATTTTTAACACACTGAGAGAAGCGTGTGCAAATTTTATCACAGATTTTCGTGCACAGGGCGCATAATTTTATGAATTTTACGCCTTATTCACTAGCGTGAACGTTAAGCTACTATTAACAACAAATTCCTGCTAGTAGTAACCAGAACTAAAAAAGAATTTTTGATATTAATATTTAGATTAAAAAAACAGACTTTTTATGATAATTCCAGATATATAAAAATCATTAAATTTAAAGTTACTTAACAGATGGTAAGAGCCTGGGCAAATTTGATCACCTCACGAAAAGGAGGAAACATCCCCAAAAGGGGAAGTTGATTTTGATGAAAATTACACTAACGAATTCTACGTATCAGAGAACCCCTGTTGCAGAGATTTCAAGTCCCTACCTAGAAAACGGGAAATTTTGTATTTTTTTAAGAGATAGATGATAACAAATCCGAATTTGTTTCCTTTTTTCCCCCAGGAGCAATCGTATCGAACCCAAGGTCCTAGAATATCGGGGGAAGACTCTTTTTAAAGGACACTGACAATTCCATTGACCTTAAGCGACGGAAAAAGGCTGTGCCACAGTGAAGTGGCGTTTTCACTCATTTCTTGCGTACAATGGCAGTCTTGGCCCAAAAAGTGCCAAAAAGCCATCGAGTGAAAATTACGAGATGGTCGACCGATCAAAGATTATCAAAAGGCAATATACATTGGGCTTTCCAGTTTCAGACGAAGTAATAACGCATGCTTGCGCATTCGTTCCTAAGGATGCACACGTTCCATACAAAGTAAACAGTTAAGATACACATTTATTTTAAACTCCATCTAAATTAGTTGTCAAGCATTTATTTGAAAAACAATGTCAAGCATTGGTTGATGCTTGACAAAATTATGCACAGTGGCGCATAATTGCACACAAGCTGTAATGGAAAAGGACCGGCGGATCTTTGTGTAGGGACAGGCGCTTAAATCCTCAAAAAGTGCGCTTCTATGCCAAGTTTCCTAAGTCCCTCCATGAGCCTTGAGATAAATATGGAAGGAGGTTTGGGGGAGGGATACAAACTAATTTCAATCCTTCTGGACTCCAAGGAATATTTTGGCCTATGACTGTAATATTGGTGCCGTTAGGGGATAGAGCCCATCTTATTACAGAAAATATTTTCAAATGCATATCGGTAAAAATGGAGATGTGGTGGTGGTGGGGTGGGGGATCATAAGTACCGTCAAAAGATTTTTCGAAGTAGGGGGGGGACAATTACTACGAGGAGCTTTTTTACCGATATTTAAATGGCATAATATATCTCATTTTCCTATATATATATATATATATATATATATATATATATATATATATATATATATATATATATATATATATATATATATATATATATATATATATATATATATATATATATATATATATATATATATATATATATATATATATATATATATATATATATATATATATATATATATATATATATATATATATATATATATATATATGTATATGTATATATATATATATATATATATATATATATATATATATATATATATATATATATATATATATATATATATATATATATATATATATTTGAGGCCTATATATTTCAGACCCCTCCCTCCTAATAAATAGTTGCAGGAATACATTTTTTCAAGGACGTTGTCATTCTCAAAGCATTGGCTTACGGATCTTAAACTTAAATACAAAAAAAAAAAAAAAAAAAAAAAAAAAAAACAAAACAAAAAAACAGGGTTTGAAGAAGGGAGCAGCAACCCTCCTTCGCATTTATAAGAGAGCCTTGGATCAAACATCTTGTAGAAATCAACTGTTAGTAAAGAGCGACACTTGTCAATAGAAACCAAAACTCTAGAAAACGAAGTTTTGATTACAATATATGCAACAACGAAATGTATTATTAACACTAATTCTCAATTTGCAACATGTATTAATTTCAAGGTTGATCATTAAAATCTATTAGAAACCGGTTCGTTTCTCAATTTTTGGCATTTCTTCATTATACTACTTAAACTTTATTTATAAAAGTATGTACATTAAATGAGCTTTTTTTCTGGAAGCATTGCTGTGCAAAAGTTAAACATTGACTTAAAGAGTTGCGTTGAAGGGCTAACCCTCATATTTAGGATAACCCTTCTACACCATCAAAAATGGGCAGGAATGAAATGTGAAACAAATTGCTTCAAATGAGAGTAAAGAACGGCATTAAAACTTAACACGAACCTAAATTTTTCCATATATCAGAGAGACTGCCCCTCCAAATCCCTACTCTTTAGTTTAGAATTTCATAACGCTTAAACAGTGCTTCTCGTTCCAATTAAATGGTCCATGTGTTTGAGCAGTCGTTCTTCAGGGATCAAAAAGATTCAAACTTTAGTGCAAAAAGTGAGGGGTGGAGGAGGGGGGCCGTCCCCAGATACGGAATAATTACTGATCGTTATAAGCTTTAAAGTCCTCTCTATATTTTTATTTGAGAAAATTTATTTCTTTTTATTCACCTACTACTCCTACATAATAAGAATTATAATAATAAGAATTATATAATATAATTATAATAATAAGAATTAACACTCCAAAATGACAAAAAAACTGGCATTCGTTTTTTCACTTGGATCAAATCCAAGGAAGTCTGCGTTGAAATAAACTTTAAACACAAATTCCAAACGTGGAATAAACCTTACTTATTCTACGGAAGAGAAGGGGCCCTTCCCTCACAGAAGTATTAAAATTTTATTTTTCTGACACTTCTCAATATTTTTCGTACAATTTGCCTGTTTATCAAATTTTTTATTATTATCTATTATATTAATCATTATTCAATTAAATGAGCTCAGCGCTAGGAATGATTTTTAAATCTCTTTCAAATGATAGTGTAGCTTATAATCCATATTTAGGAGGCGAATGATTCTCACACTCTTTCCAAGGCATAAAAGAAGAACGTTTTACAAGGGATCCTGTCTTCGAATTATTAAGTATGTGTGAACAGTCCAAGGTCTTTCAGAAGAGAATTTGCTGTTTTAATGATTCTCAAAAATAAGAAAAAACGGGCAAATCGCTTAGAAACCATTAGGGAAATTCAGAAATTCCAAGGTCTTTCAGAAGAGAATTTGCTGTTTTAATGATTCTCAAAAATAAGAAAAAACAGGCAAATCGCTTAAAAACCATTAGGGAAATTACAACAATCATTCACCTGTCCAGGAACCCACCCAGCTTCTTTCAACAAGGAAGGTAACCTAAAATAAAGGCCGGTTCCAGGCGGAGGGGGGGGGGGGAGGTACGTTGTTTGAGCCCCCCCCCCCGAAAAACGTAACAAAAATGCATATAGAAAAATTTTTGATAGGTTAAAAGAAATTAGTAACCCCTACCTCACGAAAATACTCCCCAATCCTCAGAAAAACAAAGTCCTGGATACGCCCTTGACGGTAAAACCTATCCTCCTCCTGAATAAACAATATATTCCCTTTTTATTTGAATGAACTATTTACTTCATACTCTCGAAAATTTTCTTAAATAAAGTTATAAAGATGAAATAGAATTAAACATTAGCTTTCAGTTATTTTTCTCCTTTTAGAATAGGAAATCAGCTTCTAAATTAATGTCATCAAGCCAAGTTCACAGCTGCATTCATTAAATTGAAAATTGTACTAGAGAAACTCACCATTCCTTATTAGCAGTTGAGAGAGTGGTCAGGGGTTCATCCTCAAAGGTAAAATCAATAACTGGGCGAAGCTGCTCTTTTGGGGAATAAACTCGAATCTAAGAGAAAGGTAACATTAATATGCAAAGATTTAATCATACAAGCTAGAATACGACTAATTAGCCATTTACGAAAAAGGAACTGGTCTCTAACCGTTTTTCCAAACTTTTAATATATATATATTTTAATTGATCTGAAATGTAGAATCGATGATGCATATTTAAATAAACAAAACCTCTTTTTTAAGGCAAGGATTGATCAGAAATTCGTAAAGACCATACAATAGTTTTTTTTTCGTTATTTATGGAAAAAAAATATACAGGAATTTAACCTCAAACCAAGGCCATATCCAGAGAAGGGAAGGGTTACGGGGTTTGATCCCCCTCCAAATTTTTGTTCGACTAGCAAGAACGTAAGAAAATGCATATAAAAACACTTTTCATGCGTTTTCTAAAGTTTTTTTTGTCTTCCCCCCCCCCCAAACAAAAATCCTGGATACGAACTTGCCTAAAACACATATTAATTTAACATAGTTTGCAAAAGACCAACGCTATTTTATAGTTTCTGCGACATTACTCTCAATCAAGGCCATATCCAGGGATGGGGAAATTACCGGGTTTGAACCCCCCCCCCCACCCACCAAAAAAAAATTGTCCGACTCGTAAAAAAGCAACAAAAAAGCATCTAAACATATTTTTGATGCGTTTTATTAAAGTTTTTGTTTACCCCCCCCCCCCCCCCCAACGAAAATTGTGAATACATCCTTGCTCTCAGCATTAAATAAAAAGTAAAAAAGAATAAAACTTATATACGGAAAGTACAGTATAACAACGGGCATAAAACAGTACATTCGAAAACTTAAGAAATTCAAATATAAAATCAATAACCAGAAGAAGCTGTTCTTCCGGGAACGAAATCAAATATAAAGAGAAAAATAATATTAATATCTGCCAATTCTGGTATGCACTAAATATTTTACGAAGAACCGTCTTATTTTGCGTAATATAGGTCATAAGTATTCTATACCTAAGGAGTACTACAACTTGATTTAATTCAAGTATATGACGCAGCGTTGCCAGCGCAGTAATTTGTACCGTTTTTGGTACAATTTAAAGATCCCGATACAATTCGGCAAATTCGAATATATTTTGGTGCAATACAAATTTCTCAGCACGTTTTTATGAGCGAGTTCAGTTCATATATCATCAGCTATTAGAAGAAAACGCAAATCTCCTGCGCAACGAGAATGTTAATCTCCAAAATATAATTAAATTACAGCAAAAATTGGAAAATAAAGACACAGTGGCTCCACCTTCCTCTGTGAATCGTAGACCATATTCTAGCGTTGTGAAAGGTCCTGAAACCTTTAGTATCATTCTTGAGCCAAGTAGTAATGAGGGTACTGATCATATAAAGAAAAGGAGGGACACCCCAGCAAAAATTGTGCAAGATGTTAGCAAAATAATCAGAAGAGATATAAGCAAATTCTCGGCTAAAAAAATCATACAAGGCCAAGAAGGTAAAATTATTGTTGAACTTACTTCAAAACAACATTTGAACAAAGCTCTTTGTGTTTTCAATGAAAATTCAGCAGCACTAAAATATACTCCGAGGGAACTGAAAAAACCCCTGCCAAGAATGCTTGTGAGTGGTACTCCTTCATTTAAAAGTAAATCAGAGTGCAAAGAGTTTATAGGACAAAGTAATTCAGATCTTATAAATCTTGTTACTACTGGAGAAACCTTAGAGGTGGTTACCACTGTGGAAAAAGCTGCAGCGTAATATTAGAAATGAGCCCAAAGATCAGAGCAGAAATTTTAAAAAGAGGAGGCCTCAATTTTGGAGTTTTACGCCTATACTGCGAGGACTATATCAACCTTATACAATGCACCAATTGGTGTCGTTTTGGACACAAGAAATCTGACCGCATGGGGTGATTTAACGTGCTCTTGGTGCATGGGCGACCATAATTACATTGACTGTACTAAATTTTTTACTAGCCGTCCGTGTTGTCGTTCATGCTATAAAGGACATGTCAAATGTTAACTACATCCATCATATGACTTAAAAACTGTCCAATCGCTCTAGAAATAACTGATCAATTAAAAAAAAATATGGACTACACAACTTAAATGCAGAGCGCAACACAAGTAAATAATTTATCATTTCTTCAGATTAATTTACAACACTCGTATGTAGCTTTATTAGAATTGTATAAAAATATTGAGATAATTAAACCAGATGTTATTTTAGTTCAAGAGCCATACGTGAATAAAAATTTAAAAGTCTCCTCTGTACCACCAAATTACCGATGTTTTTCTAAATTTGATCCTTCGAAATTTTTTTATAGCGCAGCTATTTTTGTTAAAAAATACGCTGAAAGCAGATTTACATTATGATGTTTCAAAAAATGTGTTGTAGTTTCCATTTATATTAATAAGAAGACATTTACAGTTGTATCAGCTTATTGTCCTCCTTCATATAAAAATCCCTCCTTATGTCTATCTCCGATTGAGACATTAGGAAATAGGTCTACATTAATTTTAGGTGGGGATTTTAATGCCAGAAGCCCTATTTGGCTTTCTAGTAATATTACTGACGGGAGAGGGGCTGAGATGGAATTATTTTTCGCATGTTTGCCATTAGTTGTTGTAAATGATCCATCAGTAGCAACATATACAAGATCTAATACCACGAGCCCGAATACAACCGCCGTCGGAAATCGTTTATCCCGTGATATTTATGATTGGAAAGTATTAACTTGCCCCAGTCTTTCAGATCACGGCTATATTTCTTTTAAGTTAAGGTGTGCCACTCAAGACTCCTCTTTTATAAATTTCACTGTTCCACGTTTCAATTACATGTAAGCGAATTGGAATGTATTTAGCAAGCATATTTTAGATAATATCGACAACATTTTTGCCATGCCTACGGAAAATAAACAAGAGATTGACAATTGTGTTGAAAGCCTTAAAGATATAATACAAATCGGAAATAATATTGCAATGCCTGAGAAAAAAAAATATCATTCTCAATAAGTATACAAGATGGTGGACCCCAAAATTAACTTAATTAAGGTTTAATTATAGAAGAGCATTAAAAAAATTTAAAATTCACTCAACTGATTAAAATTATCCCTTTATGAAAATGAAAAAAAAGACTGTATTCAAATGAAATTAAAAATTCAAAACTTGAAGACTGGAAGAATTTTTGTTCAACTAAAGGTAGCTTAGATCCCTGGAGGACAATACATAAAATATGCTCTAACCGCCCCACTTTAGTATCTCCTATCCATGTTGTAAAATAGAATGGTGTGTTCGCAGAATCGTACCATGAAGCTGGTGAGGTATTCTTTGACAAATGGTTTACCTCCGATGACCGCTCAACGGAAACTTCTTATCACCGCCAGATTCGAGATCAAGTTGAATATGTATTTGATAACCAAGATAAACTGTCACCAATATCAACTGATTCATTACAAGATGCTATTAATTCTCTTAAACCATTGAAAGCTCCTAGCCTAGATAGCATTGTCAATATAGTCATTAAAAAAAATTCTCGTGTCTTGGCCCCCACTTTTCTTAAAATATAATGCATGTTCGAATATAAAGTATTTTCTAAGGGATTGGAAAAATTCTAAAATTATATTTATTCCTAAACGAGGGAGAATCAATGACGACTTACCGTCTTCATATCGACCCATCAGCTTGGTACCAGTTTTTGGCAGAATTTACAAAAGAATCCCATCATATATTTTAAATGATTTAATTATTAATAAGGAATGGATTTCTGATAACCAGTTTGGATTTGTTAATGGTAAATCAACAGTAGATGCTCTGGATAAACTCGTCACAACAGTGGAAGAAAATAATAAGTTGAAGAAATTTACATTTTGTCTTCTCTTTGATATCAAAGGTTTCTTCGACAATGCATGGCACCCCGAGATTTTAAAAAAAGTTATTAGATTTAGGTTGCCCTACTCGTCTAGTTAGGTTGATTAAAATTGATCTATCAGACCGACCAGTTTCCTGTAGTGATAAAGCTGATAAATATAACTCGTATCCTTAAAAATTCTTGCCACAAGGAAGCATACTCTCTCCGTTCTTATGGTCTATTAATATGGACGATTTACTTCGTTCAGAGTTACCGACAGGCTGTACAATACAAGCTGATGATATTTGTATAACAATATCTTCTAAAGATGTCAATTTCCTAAATCATACTGCAAAAAAGATATTTACACTATTAGAAAAATGGGCTGATGAAAATAGATTAAATTTCGACGCTAATAAATACGAAGCTGTCATCTTTACGAATAAAAGAGAAATCCCACAGATTAATCTTCAGTTTTTAAGCCATAGAATACTAATAAGCGATAAAGTGAGATACTTGGGCTTAATTCTTGATAGAAAATTACTATGAACTGATCATGTTGGAAGCAAAATAAAAGTCGCCAAACAATATTCAACAAAATTGTTATGTGCTGCCAGAACCACTTGGGGTCTTAAACTATTTGCCCTAAGGAAATTATATAAAGCCGCTATTTAATTTACCATTTTATATGCAGTACCTGTACGGCTGTCCATGCTGAATAAAAAAAAAACTTGTAAAAAAGTCAGTGTCTGTCCAAAGAATTTTAATGGTTTTGATTTCAAAAGATTTTTTATCCGATAAAACTGAGACAATAACGGCTTTAGCTGGATGCCTTCCTATCGATTTTAGAGCGAAAGAGATATCTCTCACCAGATATCTAAAGAGAGGAAGGCCTGATTACTGGCCACCCCTCAATAGCTTAAATAATTATAATTTAAATGACCATTCACATTATACGGACTCGCAAGTAAATTCTCTATTCGGTAATTCCCTTTCTACTTGTAATAATTTAAATGAAATCCGGAAAACCTTACGCAAAAACCTATATATGAAATGGTATGAGCTATTCTGCCAAGCTATTAAGCCCTGGACCCTTCAGTTATTTACTGATTATATTAACCTTCTCCAAATTACAAAAACTTCTCCTAAGTATCAGCTGACGCAAATTGTCACTGGTGACTGTAAATTAAACCCATTTTTATGTAGAATTAAATAAAGTAATTGTTCCAATTGTGATTGTGGTGATGAGGAGACTTTATACCATTATCTGTTTGAGTGTAAATTTTTGGAAAATTAAAGAATTGAAATGCAATGCAAAAAACAAGGGTTTTATTACTCTAAAACTTTTTATATTAATATTGTCTGGTTCACTAATAGGGCTTGGCATGCCGTTTTGGAATACTTGAACCGAACAAAGAGACTAGATTTTGTATAATTTTTTTTTTCTTCCTTCATTTAATTAGTATTATTTGCAAATAATTGTTGTCAATTTATTGTTTTTCCTTTTCCTTATTTCTGTGTGGTGTTTAGTATTTTGCTTGTGATTCTCAGTTTTTGATATTTTATGCTATATTTTGTAGATTATATAGTGAAATACCCTGTACGGGTTTAATCACTGAATAAAATCATTCTTCATTCATGGCACATTATTAACCGACGTTACAATTAAGCTCTTTTGGTACAATTTTAGTTGGAAAACAGGTGCCGTTTATTTCAAAGTGTTGGCAACGCTGATAAGATGATTAGAAGCAACAACACACTCCTCAATTTTTGAGTCAATAGCCATTCTGAAAATGTAACCGAACGATACGACATATATATCCTAGTATCCGGATATTATGATCCAACACTATGAAATATAAGAAAAACTTTGTTCTCAGGGTTTGACCAATTTTTTGGCGGAATATTTATTATTCATACTACAAATAACGGATATTCATAGTTTTTTTTTCTTCGTCTTTTTGGTGTAACTTTCACGTTTTGCAAATGCTTCTTACACATGAGCGCCCATAGGCTGAATTCCTGGGGGGGGGGGGGGGGGCTTACCTGGTCTAATTGGCACTTTTAATGATATATAATAGAAATCTCAAAACAGAAATATAAAAATAAGGCAGCATCATTGAGGCAGGAGGGGGCTGGCGCCCCTCCTGCGCCCCTTATGGACGCCCATAAGTTCGTAAGTGAACCTGACCCAAACTTCCCCCCTCCCCTAATTTTCAATAAAACGAATCAGTTTTTTTCTTCTGATTTTCTATTACTATTAATATTGCATAGCTCTTTGCCATATTTCTCCTTTTATTTGATGCCAACAATGACCTTTCAATTAATACAGTTTATATATTATGAATTCATTAATCTATGTGTCATGACAGTGTCATTGTCATGACCAATTCAATATGAATAATGACTATCAAACAGTTCGTGGTAACGAACTGTAAGTGAGGAGCGACTCGGCTCAATGGTAACCGAAACTCTAAAAACCGGAATTTTGACACCCATAGATACATCAATAGAATCAAATTTTTATGCTGATTTTAAATATATAATTTTTACCAAGTTTAGTTTTATCCATCCAAAGTTACATGCCTGAGAAAATTTGCCGTATTTTTGAAAAAAGGGGGAAACACCCCCAAACAGTCATAAAACTTTAATGAAAATCACATCATCGGATTCAGCGTATCAGAAAACCCTGCTGCGGAAGTTTCAAGCTCCTATCTGCAAAAATGTGGAATTTTGTATTTTTTGTCAAAAGAAAGATTACGGATGCGTGTTTATTTGTTTTTTTTTTATTATTTATTTATTTATAATTTCCCCAGGGGTGATCGTATTGATCCAGTAGTCCTAGAATATCGTTAGAGGGCTCATTTGAACGGAAATTAAAAGTTCTAGTGCCCTTTTTAAGTGACCAAAAAATTGGAGGGCAGCTTGGCCCCCTCCCATGCTCATTTTTTCCCAAAGTCACCCAATCAAAATTTTGAGATAGCCATTTTGTTCAGCATAGTCGAAAATGTAATTAATATGTCTTTGAGGATGACTTAATCCCCCACAGTTCCCGGGGGAAGGGCTGGAAGTTATGAACTTTGTCCATTGTTTACATACAGTATTGATTAATGGGAAGTATAAGGACGTTTCAGGCGGTATTTTTTTCTGATGGTGGAGAGGGGGTGTCGGAGGAGGTGGTTACGGGGGAGGATCTTTCAATGGAGGATGTTTCCTTGGGGGAAGGGACATTTCTAAGAAGGGGGCGCCGGATTCCCCAACATTATTTAAAAAAACGATCAGAAATTAAATAAAAAAACTAGTTTTTTAGCTGAAAGTAAGGAGCAAAATTAAAACTTAAAACAAACAGAAATTATTACGTATATGAGGTGGTTTGCCCCCTAGTCAATACCTCGCCCTTTTCGCTAAAGTTTTTTTTAGTACTTTCAAAAGAGCTATCTATTCTAATTAACCGGCTTTTGTGATTTAGGGGTTTGTGATTAAAACAACATTCGAACTTTAGCGTAAAGAGCAAGGTATCGACTAGGGGGCAAACTCCCTAATATACGTAATAAAGCATACGAATATAGAAGTTCGTTACGTAAGTTAATTCGTAAGTTACGTCAGAACAAAATTTCGAGGAAGCCATTTAGCCAAAAAAGTAAAATTAATATGCAAATTTCGTTTTAACTATGCATGTGCGGTGAGCCAAATTCAAAGCCTGCATTAATTCAAAAACGTTCAGAAATTAGATAAAAAAACAAGTTTTTTTTTAACTGAAAGTAAGGAACGACATTAAAACTTAAAACGAACAGAAATTATTCCGTATATGAAAGGGACTGTCCTCTCCTCAATGCCTCGCTCTTTACGCTAAAGTTTGAATCTGTCACAAAACTTTATTTTTTTTTTAAATAAAAACTTTAGCGTAACGAGCGAGGTATTGAGGAGGGGGCAGCCCCTTTCATATACGGAATAATTTCTGTTCGTTTTAAGTTTTAACGTCGTTCCTTACTTTCAGTTAAAAAAACTTGTTTTTTTTTATTTAATAACGTACTAAAATGAATGAGAGAAATAGAATGGTGCTCTAATTTAGTTTTACTAGGGCAATTTCCCTTATTCCTGCAATTGACCTAAAAACTATGTATCGTATTACTCTTCTTCGCCAATTAAGACAAGCCATTACACCAAATAAAAACAGGGCATAGCAGAAAACTTAATAATTATGCAAAAAATTCGATTTATTATATAACGAAATGATCTTGGAGGTCTTCTAGAAGCTATTCGATAGTGTATATTGTGTTAATGTGAGTCTGATATCATTCACATATGTAAATGTTGAACAATTGACTGGCCTAGACGAGCATAAAACCAATGTAGAATAACTTAAATATGGACAGGGTGGGTCAGAAATCACAAAGAGGTTACAAGAATTCATCACTTATTTTTATTCACAAATTTTAAATTTCTGATTTTCCAAATATTGAAAATAATAAATTAATCAAGACAAATTTGGGCAAAAACCAAGCCAAAAAAAACAAGCAGTTAACAGGATAATTTTTCTGATTATTCATTCCAAAATTAAAGCTTCAGTACGAAAGCTGAAGAACAACAATGCACCGGGCGGAGGCACTGTGATTGGTCGTCAATATTCTCGCTACTGGCGTTACGGACATACGATGTAGTTTGAGTGTATTGACCTGAGAGCTCACGGACGATCTTATACATGGCTCCAATGTTCTGTTTTTGGCGGCCTCTTGAAGCTCGCGTGCTTTTTTGTCAATAAAAGTTTTACGGTCTTTGTGCAGCATGATGTTACGCTCTTATTTAACTGCCAATATGCTGTCATGTCCCCGCGAAGACGGGCTTTCCATCTGCGATCAATAATGGCGAGAAAGTCGTTGCTGATCCAGTCTTTTTTCTTACGCTGTTTCACTCCAGCAACGTTAGTTGCAGCTACAAAAGCATCCTCTTTCAAGACCTTCCATACACCTTCACTATCATCGCACTGCGTAAGTACCTCGAATCTGTTGCATATTTCGACCTGATACTGCTCAGCCAAAGCGGGGTCTTGCTGGATACGGTAGGTATCAATTTTCCGAGGTGTCTGGCTGGTTTCTGTAGCTTCTAGGCGAAACCTGATTTTGGCTGCAAAAAGACGATGGTCGGTGTTCCCAAGTTCAGCACCTCGGTAGGTGCGACAATTCTGCACAGACGACAGCCATCGCCGGCGTATGATGATGTAGTCGAGCATCTTCTTAGTTGATCCATCATTGCTATACCAGGTATACTTGGCTGTGTGGATATCTGAAACCATGTGTTTGAAACGCCAAGATTGTGGGCGAGATAGCATTTCTGTTGTCGTTTAGATCATCTACTGTTATGGGTCCAACGACGAAATCCCACAGGCCAGACTCATTTCAAATGCTAGCATTCACATGTCCTAGAAGGACGAGGTAGTCATGAGGAGGTACTGCAGAGAGCTCAGAACTTCAAAGGGTATAGAAGTTATCCTTATCTTCTTCTTTGGCTTCATTTGTGGGGGCGTAACAGGTGATGATGGTTATTTTTCCATATTTCCCACCGAGCCTTGCTCTCAGGAGCTTGGGTGTTACTGGTGCAAAAGACAGGAGGGCCTTGCGTGCGGCACTGTTCAGCACTAGGCCAACGCCTCCTCGTTTCTGTTGACCATCAGACCAGAGCAGTGTGTGCCCTTCACCAATGTACTCCTCACCATCACCAGATAGATGTGTTTCAGTGATTCCAGCAATTGTAATTTTATATTTTTTTAATTCTTTGGCTAATAGAAGCTTTGAACCGGGTTGGTTCAGTGTCAGAACATTTCAGGTGGCCACATTGATGCCACCTTAGTCAACGATATTCAGAGGGAATTATCCTTGGGTGGTCTGGGGTTGACAAGGGATTTGAGATGATATATCCGAGGTTGAATTACGGGTTCCATTCGTAGCAATAGAAGTTTTAGGAGGAGGGCTGCCAACCCAACCATCCCTAGGTGCATTTGGTTCTCCGGTGGCTAGCCAGACATTCAGAGGCACGTGGAGCTCTTTCTTCATTCACCAATTTGCACTGTAACTAACTCCGGACGAAGTTAACAAACACGATTCGTTTAGATCGTGGGCAAACTTTGTTTAGCTTCCGTTATATCAGTTACACTTGGTCAGGGTTTGTCAGTGTTGTTATTTTTGTTGTTCCCAGAAAAGCCAGGTTAGGGATTTGCTCTTATGTGTACATACAGCAAACTTAGAATTGTTTGGATATTAAAAATCTGTCATACCAAAGGTGCTTAAAAAAGTCTATAAATCTCCAGAATCCTGAGTATCCATTGTGCCAGTCTCCCACCCCGTCTGCATAAATTTCTCAGTAATTGCTCCTAACCAAGGCCTTGTCTCGGGGGGGGGGGTAGGTTAAAGGGTTTGACCTCCCCGACAAATTTTTATCTGATTCGTAAAAAAATAACAAAAATCCATCCATATACACAAAAAAATCCTGGATAAACTCTTGCTCTTAACTCTTGGTTTCTCAAAATATTCACTCGTTTTGACTAATCTGTCTCACCCCCCCCCCCCCCTAGAGCTAAATCCCTACGTATGCATCTGATGCGGCACAACTGCTGACATTACATGTATTCTTCGGAAGTGTTGACAACTAAGTCTAAGTTACTAGGGCTCATACTTGGACCCGATATCGTTCGCTTAAATATTAAAGCCCCCAATTTTTTACATCAATATTTTATAAGTAAATTTACTCTTTTGAAAAAGTAGAGGATACAATTACTCACATGGCTATGCCGGGATGTCGTTGCTATCCGCTCTGAATCCTGCAAAAACGCAATGTCACTAATCCAAACTGGAACTCTCAAGTTTAGAAAGTCGTTTTTCACCTATGAAAGGAAGAAAAGAGCATCATGTTAATTTAACCACAAATAAAAATACTAATAACAGCCAAAAATAAACTTTGCTATATAGCTATAACAAAAACAGCCACAATAGTTGTTGCTATATAACCGCAAATCAATGTTACTAATAACAGTGTACTCATAGAAATACAATAAAAAGCTTTCCAATTCAGAAAATCGCCTCCACCTTCTAAACATCGTTTAATTCATTTCTTTTCCACTATTGTTAGTTTACTTCGCTTTTTATTCTTTTTTTTTATCGTACTCAGTGTTACTACTTTAGATTTTATTATTTTTGTTATTCTGTTGGAATGTTTCGACCTGAATATATCTAATATAGGAAGAAAATCAAATAGTTTTTTTTATTGGTGCACCATAAGGTCATGTAAAGTAGGAAGAATGGCTTCAACTAGCAGGGATGGTTCAGATTGTCGGTATAAGTCCTGCTTGACTTTCCAGTATTCTACGGTCTACAATACCACTGAAATATTCTCATGAGTTCAAAAACCATCGCACCCCTCTAAAGTGGCAAATCGTCACTCAACCCCTTTTAAAAACAGTTCTAACGGAAGACGGCACATTTTGTCAAGTAAAAATGATTAAGAGATGTTCTTTCGGATGCCATCTGGAATATATGATTGAATGAAAAATTCTCAGACGGCACATTTTGTCAAGTAAAAATGATTAAGAGATGTTCTTTCGGATGCCATCTGGAATATATGATTGAATGAAAAATTCTCTAATTTCTATTTGAAAAGAAGAGCACCCCTCGTATACCATTCTAACGGGTGAAAATTTGTTGTTGGTTTTGTGATTTATCTTAATTTCACTCTTTTTTCTATTCGGGAAGTAGCAATAGAGCTTTGAGCGGTTGCAGATACGTACAAAATTGTAAAAAAACAAAAACAAACTAGATTTCATTCACTATATATAACAATTTCTAAAAGGTCGTTCTTGAGATAAGTTAAAAAAAAAATCCTTCTGCTGTGTTAAGTTGCGTTTTTCTAAGAGACCTTGTACAGGTTATAATAGCTAATAACAGCAAATTTTTTTCTCAATTTATTCATGCATGCCGTTACTGAAAACCCCACATTCAATCGACAAAAAAACTTGTACTAGTTCTGGAATGAATACCGAATTTTTGCCCTAAAAATAATTTTTAATAGTAAATTCTGGTCATTCTATTGAAGGTATATTTTTCAAACAGAAAGCTTGTAGTTATTTCCAAGAAGGTTAAGCTGGCTGGAAAGAAAACAAATTTTTCCGCTCTGATCTGAAGCAAACTAAATAGTCATCCCCATTCATTCGTTTCATTCATTAGTGTTAAATAATTTAAGAAAAATTCAATAAAATTAAATCATAAGACTCAAAAACAAAGCTGAAGCAAGCCAGATATTTAAACTTTACACTTTAGTAAGGGAGAAGAAAGAAGAGACATTTAAAGTAAGGAACCCTTAATACGCTACAAATAGAAAAGGAAATACTAAAAATTCGGTTCCTGGTGAGACAATAGGGACTAACGAGGGGAGGACATTGATTTGATTGACTGAATTACTAGATGGTTACAAGCGAAAAATACTTCAATAGATGGGATCATGAAGACATTATTTTTCATCGTTTGAGTTGAACTAAGGCTACCGAAGCGCAGTCCAATTCTTATCAGGACACAGCCTTAGGTAGACTGTTTCATTATCTAACAAAGAAGTCACAAGCACAGAAATGTGCATTCACAGCCTTTTTTTATGCTTGATTCACCTGTCAGTTCATATAAACAGCAAGCAACAAGAATAGGGTTCCAATCCAAATAAAAATACAAACTGATGAAAAGCAAACTAATGAGAGTGTTTATGATTTCACCAACTGCTGTTTTCCAAAACTTGCAGCATAAAGCATGCTGAAGATAATTGGCGCAAGATACCCTGAATATCCATGTTCAACTTCTTTTAAAAGGCACAAAGAACATTTCCCATACTTTTGCTAGCAAGATAGACTATATTTACGTTCAGCAAAAATGAAAGGCTGGTAGGCAGGTCCGTAGCCAGGGGGACCGGAGGGAGGTGAGTACTAGATTTGACCCCCCCCCCAAAAAAAAAATTACTCGACCCATAAAAAAGGCGTCAAAAATGCATATAAAGGAATTTTTTTATATGTTTTATAAAGATTTTTGTCGTACCCCCCCCCCCCCCTTTCAGACAAAATCCTGGATACGTCCTAGCTGGTAGGCCATAATAATCTAGTTAAAGAACATATTACATAGTTTCAAGCAGAAATATAGACCAGATAATACGGGGAATTCACGAGATTAAATACTTAAATTAGTTCCCTAGAACAATTTCCACAAGTGTGGTACACGTACCCCCAGGGGGTGCCATTGTGTAAGGAGCAGGCTATAGGGCGTAAAGCTGCGTTTCAGATGAAAATTAACAGCAAGAGAGCCATATCATAACGATCTGTCGTCGCCGCACAAAATAACTTCGTTCTTTTCAATGGCCCAAACAAACTATATTTATAATATAACTTTTATTTCTAGTTTATTATGAATAATTTTATTTCCGTTTTATTATCATTTTGTATTGCTACTGCACTAAAAAAAAAGAAAGAAATTGATCTTTATTAAAGCACATTCATTTTTTCACAAGGAGTATTCAGGGTTACGAAAATTGTAGAGAGGGGTGCACGTACATTAAAATTTAACCTGAGAGAACGATTACAAATGCCGTTTAGTGAGGCCACGTAGCGTCAATCGGGTAGGAGGGGGAGGGTTAACAGATGGAGGGAATACACTGCCCCTCTTGATTTCTATCAACATCTGTTTTGTATCTTCATTGAAAAATATTTTCTTTGGGGTTTTCATTGAAAAACTGAAAACAAAATGCCCAACCCCTGAAATTTTGAAAAATACATTTTTGCAATTGATTGAATTGACACCACTGAATCTGAGTTTGATTTAGTGCTGAAAAGCCTCTGTTTCCCCCCGTGTTTCTCTTTATCATCAATGATTAATAAGTTATTGTCAATTACCAGCAGTTTTTGAGTTTGGAAAATTGAAGAAGTTGCCGGCAAACCAAGATTTTGAAAAATACATTGTCCCTTCCCCCCTTAATTTCCGTAAATCACTGAGTTGCAATTCTTTATATTTATAGCATTGAAAACAGAAACGGCTGGTGAAACGGACGGCTTCCGTTTCACCAGCCCTATCTTATTGGTGCGTTTCTTTTTATCATTAAATAAAAAAAACAAGTTTTTTAAACTGAAAGTAAGGAGCGACATTAAAACTTAAAACGAACAGAAATTATTCCGTGTATAAAAGGGGCTGTCCGCTCCTCAATGCCTTGCTCTTTATGCTAAAGTTTTTTATTGTTTTAAAAAATAGAGTTATGAGAAAGAGTCAAACTTTAGCGTAAAGAGCAAGGCGTTGAGGAGGGGACAGCCCCTTTCATATACGGAATAATTTCTGTTCGTTTTAAGTTTTAATGTCGCTCCTTACTTTCATTTAAAAAAAATTGTTTTTTTATATTTAATTTCTGATCGTTTTTTAGTTAATGCAGCTTTTATTTGCATAAAAATTTTACTTTTATTTTTCTAAATGGATGTCTTTACAAATTAACTTATGTAACTAACTTCTATATTCGTATATTTTTCTTCTGGCAAAAAATACAGAGTTGCAGATTTTTGCAGATATGAGCTTGAAACCTATGTAATAGGGTTTTCTGATACGCTGAATCTGACGGTGTGATTTTCATTAAAATTCTTTCACTTGTAGGGGATGTTTCCCCCTCTTTAAAAAATCGAGTAAATTTTCTCAGGCTCGTAGCCTTTGATGAGTAATACTAAACTTAATAAAATTTATATATTTAGGATCAGCATTATAAACACATTCTTTTGTTACATTTATTGACATCAAAATTCCGTTTTTAAAAGTTTCGATTACTATTGAGCCGTATCGCTTGTTTTTTTATTGTTTTTTTATTACGTATATGTTATTACTTATATGAAGGGGTTCACCCCTTAGTCAATACCACGCTCTATACGTTAAAAGTCAAAAAAAAATTTTTATTAACAAACCTCTGAATCACAAAGGCCGGTTAATTAGAATAGATATCTAATTTGAAAGCACTAAAAAAAAAACTGTAGCGTAAAGAGCGAGGTATTGACTTGGGGGAGAACCCCCTCACATACGTTATAATTTCTGTTCGTTTTAAGTTCTAATATTCCTTCTTACATTCCAGTTGAAAAAACTTGTTTTTTTTATTTAATTTCTGATCGTTTTTTATATAATGCTTGGAAATCCGGCGCCCGCTTCATAGAACTGTCTCTTACCCCAAAGAAACATCCCCCCCGAAACGATTCTCCAGAGTAATCCCCTCCTCTATCCCCCCCCCCCCCAGAAAAAAATCCTTCCTAAAAATGGTTGTATACTTCCCAATAACCAATAAATAATGCTGGCAAGTCCGGCGCCCCCTTCATGACAATTTCCCTTCCCCCATGAACGATTCCATCATAAACTGATCCTCCAACATAACCCTTGACCCCACCTAACCAACCCATCACCCCAAAAGAAACAACAGAAAAAATATTGTAAATTCCACATAAAACCTAAAAAAAGTTAAAATTGGGGAAATTTAAAAAAATTTATCCCTCCCACCGGGAACATCGGGGGATTAAGTCATCCTAAACGACATATTTATCATATTTTCGAACATGCTGAACAAAATGGCTATCTGAAAATTTTGATCGGGTGACTTTGGGAAAAAAATGAGCGTGGGAGGGGGCCTAGTTGCCCTCCGTTTTCTTTTGTAAATTAAAAAGGGCACCATAACTTTGAATTTCAATTCAAATGTGTCATCTCAAGATTTTATATGCCTACGCAATTGATATTATTACGCCGGGGGAAGAAAAAAAAAAAAAAAAAAAAAACAAATAAATAAAAACGTATCCGTGATCTTTCTTATGGCAAAAAAATTTAAAATTACATCTTTTTTTATGTAAGAGCTTGAAAACATACCAGGAGGGTTTTCTGATATATTGAATACGATGGTGCGAAGTTCTATAAGGTTCTATAATGTTTAGGGGGTCTTTCACACTATTTTTGAAAATAAGCCAAAATTTCTAAGGCGTTTAACCTCTGAATGGTAGTACTAAAATTGCTGAAAGTTATATATTTGAAATCAGCATTTAAATTTGATTCTTTTGATATATCTATTGGTATCAAAAACCCGTTTTCTAGAGTTTCGGTTACCATTGAGCCAGGTCGCTCCTTACTTACAGTTCGTTACCACGAACTGTTTGATCAAGGGTTTATTAGTTACTATTAGTTACCTGCAGTTTCTGAGCTTTCAATCATTTGCTAGTAGCCGGTTCACTGAGAAAATCTACTTTGGGACAATTAAAAATTAGATGGCGGTATTATTCAATGAACATTGTTAATTTTCAAATTTGTCAATCCGTGTACTTTACATTAGCATATATTTTTTAATTTTAGCAGACTGTAAGTTAATCTTTACTTGCGGTTACAATCGTTGGTTATACGTTTTAAGTTACTTAAAACATACTTTTATAAGAAGTAGCGTTACATAAGACGCTTTTACATTATATTATGGTGCTACGTTTTTAGGTGACTGATGCATTACCTCACATTTTTCTTATTCAACTGCAGACCATAATATCAGGGCTGTGAAGTCGGTTATAAGTTATGATCGATTCCGACGACAGATATTTCAATATACAGACTCCATTCAATGAAAATTTACTAAGACTCCAACTTCACAGCCCTACATAATATTGCTTGGAACTTCTTGCTAGTTGACTGAGTTTCAACATAATAAAATTATCATATTTATTATAATCTTTATAGCGGATTTTTTTTTTTATAAAAGTTATTCATCAAGTACCAAAATGATAAAAATAAAAAATAAATCAACTTGTTTACTAACTCACAATTCCTAGGACATTTGATGTTAAGCTTAGAGATGGAAAAGAGAGACAAATACAGAATTTCTAGAAAAAATAATTAACACAAAGCAATTCATGATTGCACAGACTAGGGAATGTTAGAAATCGATGCGAAAACTTAAATTACCAAGAACCAGCAAATTAATGTTTTTTCCGTGCGACGGGGCACGTTTTATTATTATTTTCTGTTCGATGGGGCACCGACTGGACTCATCTTAGGTCTCTTCATACCTGAAAACCCTGCTTTTCTAATATTTTTATTTTGGCTGTTTCAATATTGTGCAGTTTTTGGGGTAGTACCCCATTTTTGTCATTATTGTCACGCTGGGCCATGAAAATAAATAAACAAAAATAATAAGTCGAATCTGGCTACACTTTTCGTCCACAAAAATTCACAATTAGCAATCTGTGAATTCCCCAAAAAAAGTTACACCTTCAAAGGAAAGCTACACTTTTTTAAGCCTTTTGGTGCCATATATTTTTAACCTAATTTTTCACCAACATTTTTATTTAATTTAGCGCCAATGCAACCAAAAACTGCATCACTGCATTGGATTTAAATTTAATTGAAATTAAACTAGATATTGGAATTAATTAAATTATGAAAAGCAGGCCGCCTAGAACGCTTTATATTAAATACCTAACCACCCATATGTATTAAATATTTGGTTAAATCAATACCTAAATATAAATCACATCACTAAATCACAGTTTTTCTCACTAAGACTGAGCTAATTATAACCGATTGCAGACAGACAAACCGGTTCTACTCAGATCAAGAACTTGAGTTGATTAACTGCAACCTTACTTCCGGATTTTGCCACCAGCCATTAGGTGAATTGAACTTTTTAACCCTTTATATTAACCAACCAAATGACTAAAGGACAACCAATTCAGTGACAAAGTTGACTAATTGTGGCCTAACTTCCGGATTTTGTCACCAGCCATCAGGTGAAATTAATTTTTTTAACCCTTTATATTATTCAACCAAATGACTAAAGGACAACCAAAGGACTTTAAGAGAGTGTGTCCTGAGTGTAGATTAAGGGCAACAATCAATTGCCTGGTATGTAGTACATGCAACTCTTCCATTCACGAGCAATGTGCGGGGATAGAACCTTCCCAGTGGAATAAGAACTGGTTATGTTTGGATTGTTCCTCGAAACAAAACTTCACCAAAAATCAAGAATATATCACCCCTAATTCTTCGAATGCTAATGATACCCGACGACGCTGATTGTCAGGAATAAATTCTTCAAAAGATAGCGATACCCCACGACGCCGATTGTCAGAAATAAATTCTTCCTTAAAAGAAATTTTAGATGATATCAGGTCGTCCCCCTTGCCCCGATTTGCCAAAGGGATGGTAAAGCTTTCATTGCAGCCCAAAGCGAGTGTCAGACTACTCCCCTACCAGTATTAACCAGTGTTGCCAGTTGCCAGACTGATTTTCTGCTAGAAACTAAATATGCCAGTACCCAGACGGATTTTGAATCTAATTGTGAGCCTTCTAATGATGCCTCCTGCCAGACTGAAAATTTTCCTTGTGGCAATTGTGATTCCAGCCCCCAATGTGACCCTTCCCTCCCCTCCCTTTTAGTGCTAAAAAAAAAACTCGAGTTCGTTACCAACGAAATTTCTACTTTCATTGGTCTTAGGGGGAATATAATTAAGAACACACTTAAGTCTGTGAATAAAAAAAAAAAACGAATAAAAAAAAAAAACGCCAATTTGAAACCAACTGCAATTCAATCCACAAGCAACAACTCCCAACACATGAATATTAATGAAGCAAGTGTCAACTCAAATATGAATTTAATCGGTCACCTAGTTCCAGAGGTCAGTGACAGCTTAAATGAGAACTCAATCAACATTCCAGATCCAGAGGTCAGTGACAATTTAAGTGTGAACTCAGCCAATATTCCAGTTCCAGGGGTCAGTGGCAACTTGAGTATTACTGATAAATCGGTTCCTGAAGCCAAATCAGGGAAGAATTTTATTGCCTGCCGATTTCACTTGGCCAACAAGTGTTAAAAAAAGAGTGATTTTAACATTGTTCAACCTTGTATGTCTTTTTTACCAACTAGTCACTATAACAACAATTATTGCTCCCTTTCCCATTCCAATCCCTGCCATAAATTTCAAAGTGGCCTTTGTTTCGAGACTAAGTGCATGTTATTACATTTGAAAAACAGGGATTATCGTGCTATAGCCAGGCGCAGTAAAATTTTTAATAGTTACAAATTCTCAATCAACCCAAAAGCGGAACCCCCTTCATTCAATTAATAAAATTAGCTCACCAGCGCATACTCTTCCTTTTTTATCCCAAATCCACCCTGCTCACTCAAAAAACTTCCACCTTTACCACCCAGAAAAAAAACTCCATATTCCCAGCAAAATCCCTTCCCTCTTAACACTCCAGTTAACCCCTCCCAAGTTGAACCCCCTGAAAATACCACCGTCTTATTTCCCTCCCATATTTTCCCGCCTCCGACCCATGCGTTTAATCCCTCGTGCCCACCCTACCAGGGTGACTCAGGTCTGAGACCTTTTGCATTTAATAATTGTCTTGTATTAAATCCTAATTGTTCGCACTTCCCGACAACTGAAAACAAGTCGCACCTTCCTCATCAAGCTTCGGCTGTATCCTCGCCCTCTCCTCCACCTCCAAATCCCCATGGTAAATCCTTCTCTTACCCTACTTCTCCGCAGCATCATAATATTAAATTGGAACCCCACCCAGGGAATTCTCAAACACACCAAGTATCCCTGTCGAAATTCCCCAATCGGTTTGTTTTTCCTAAACTTTTAGTTACTAATGCCGAAAGCCTTAATTTTTAAAAGCTTACTGAACTCGAGGCACTTTCAGAATCAAATCTAATCGATATTATAGCTATTACGGAAGTACAGTCCCACGACCCAGGGTCTCTGCACCTGACAAATCATTCAGAGTTTTTTAAACTCCGTCCTTTAGACCACCCACTTGGAAAAAAATGTGGCGGTGTTTTGTTCTTTACTAAGAGTAACCTTTACCCAAAGGTTATTCGAGTCCCTAGTTTATCCGAGTATGATGAAATCCTCTGGCTAAGTATTAGACCAAAAGTTCTCCCTCGTCCATTTAATATTATTGCAATAACCATTTTCTATTACTCCCCAAATCAAAATATCGAGTCAAAACGTAAATTCATCCAGCAATTGCAGACAAGTGCTGATTTTGTTATTCAATGCTGGTCTTTTTTTAGTTGGTGATGCAAACGACCTTAAAATGGGTTCATTTTGCTCCCCCCTTAAATTTAAGCAGATTGTTAAAATACCAACGACTCGGGGAATTACCTCTCTTGATGTTATTTTAACTAATATGTATAATTTTTACAACTCTCCCTCAGCTCTGCCTCCATTAGGTGGGAGTTATCATCTTTCGATTCTTTTATCCCCCTCCTCAAATTTTAATCATTCTTTCTCAATAACTTATGGCAGTTATCGCCCTCTTCAAAATTCTGGTCTTCTTTCTCTTGGTATGTGGCTGAATACTGAAGATTGGTCCGATGTTTATAGTTCAAAAAATATTGACGAGAAAATGACTATGTTCCACAAAAAGCTAATTGACAAATATCAAATTTGCTTCCTGGGAAAAAAATTTAGAAATTGCTCCAGTGAGAAACCTTTTATTAGCCAAACAATGAAAACACTAATTAGAACCAAATTGAAGCTTTTCAAAAATGGTAAACAAGATGAAGCAAATAAACTAAGAAAATCAATTAAAAGAAAAATTCGCAAATTGGCACGATCGTACTACAAAAATAAGGTCGAAGTATTGTTTACTAATAAACCAAAAAACTGGTATTCTGAGGTTAAAAAGCTGTGTGGCAGGAGGCTTGAACAGCTTAACTTCAATCTACCCGAGTCCCCTGATATTACTGCCAATAATCTCAATAAATTCCTCGCTTCCATTGTCCAGAGTCTTCCACTACTGTCCGACCAATTACCCTCAGGAGCCCTTTCCCCTTCTTTACCCACTGTTTCTCCGTCTGAGATAGAAATAAGAATTCAAAAACTAAGAAAGACAAGTATTTGTCCTTTGGATATCCCCTTTCCTCTTATTAGTGCCTTCGGTGATTTCTTGTCTAAGCCCTTGTCTTTCCTGTTTAACAAGATTACCGAGTCTGGGCAAATTCCTACAATTTGGAAACAGGGTTTCATAACCCCTTTGAAAAAGAAAAACGGAAAGCCTGGTTTTGAAGGCGTCCGGCCTATTACTCTTACTCCTATTTTCTCGAAACTTTATGAAGGATTACTTACTGATTGGCTAAAGGAAAAAATCCTACCTCTTACTGACTTGAAACAATTTGGGAATCTAAAATCCACCTCTACTTCCCATTACCTCGTTTCTCTTATTGATCACATCGGTAAAACCCTTGAAAAGCCTAATTCCTGGCTAAATTTAATTTCCATCGACCTTCAGAAAGCATTCGACCTTGTTAACCACAATATCTTAATTGAGAAACTTGTCAACGAGTTTAATATTGATCCCTTACTGGTGAAATTAGTTACCTCCTTCTTTACAAATAGATCGCAAGTTGTCAAATACCAAAATCATTATTCAAATCCTCTCCCTGTCCACAATGGCATACCCCAAGGTACTCTCCTAGGTCCCCTCCTTTTTTCAGTAATGATCAACAGCCTCGCAAAGGAATTTCCTGACCGATGGAAATTTGTTGATGACCTAACGGTTGTTGAAACTTGCTTCTAGACATGACAGTAAACCCCTCTAAGTCCATGATAATGCCCATTTGTTTCCTCAAATCCTCGCCCTATTTTCTTAATCCTATCCCTCCTGAAATTTCCGTGTCCTCATTTAAACTACTTGGCGTCACAATTTCTTCAAATTTAAAGTGGGATATCCACGTTAATGACATCATCCATAGAGCTAATGTGTCTATCGCCCTCCTAAAGCTACTAAATAAATTCAGCGTCCACTCTTCCCACTCCTTAAGAATTTACGCGTCTTTTGTCCGCCCGCATCTAGAATATACTTGTCCAGTTTGGCACCCTGGTATCTCCCGCGAAGAATCGTAAAAAACCGAATCAATTCAAAAAAGGGCCGTGCAAATAATTTTCAAAGAAGGCAAGGTGCCTTACTCTCTGCTCCTAAAAAAAAGCTAGTCTGAAAGCCCTGGAGCAAAGGAGAGTTTCGTTGTGCCTCCGTTTTGCAAAAAAATGTCATAGCAAACCCTCGGACGGCAAGTATTTTCCCCAAACGTCACTCCCCATCCAGAATACGGCCGCATCGAGCTGTTTTTGAGCCCATCCCTGCTTTGTCCCCCATTCGCTGCGTTACTTCCAGATACGAAAGAACTTTTATCCCCTTCATTACAGATAAAATGAATAAAATGTCTCAATAGTTTCTTTTTTTTCCCTCTTTTTTGTTTATTAGCGGATGGTACTGGCCAGGTTCTTGGGCTCTTTTGGTTGCCCCCCCCCCCCCTTTCTTGACCAGTTTTTATTGTTTTTAACTCTTTTATTGATTTACTGTAGTTTAAATGCTGACACTTTCTTAGTATCCCTTTTAATTTAAATGCATTTATGTCTCGTTCTAAGTTTAGTTTTACCAGTTTTTAATGCATTTATGTCTCGCTCTAAGTTTAGTTTGACCAATTTTTTTTTTTTTTTTAATTTTTTAATTGATTTTTTTACAGTTTTAATTATTGACCTTTAAATGATGTTCATTATGGTTTTCTCTATTTCGTTGTTGTTCTTTGCATTTTTAGTGTAACCATTTATTTGTTGTCGACTCCAAAGTCCGAATTCGGCCCTTTGTGGGCTTGTGATAGCGATTTTTTTGAAATAAATATCTTATCTATCTTACATAAGTACCAATATGTCCTTCGAGTGTTCATGGCAAGGTTTTGCATTGTTTATGCAAGCCAGGTCCAGTCCCCAAGCTTTCCTTTGTTGGTTAGTATACCTTAATGCCTAAATGTACACAAGTCTTTGGAATGAAATTCCATGATTTTTATCGATTTTTACGGTATATCGTATAAGGCTGTTTAAGTTTACACTTAACAAATTCAAACAGTCAGGTTTCACTTCCTTGGTGCTTCCACTATGCATTAAAGAACAAATTTTGGCTATCAATGTGTTTAAAAGATTTGGTCGAGAATATTGCGCGACTGTTTATTTCATTATCTCGTCACCACCTTATTTGATTTACGTCTCTGTCTGTCAACCTCTATATTAGACCTATTCCAGTCCTTTCACAAAATAATACTCACATTTTTGGCTTTAAAAAGTGGTTTTTCAGAGTTAGCTAAATCCCACAACCGTAATGTATTTTCTCGGCCACCAATGGCAAAGACAGATGGCTTGGTAGGATTCTGGCGCATTCTGGCAATGTTTTTGCCGCCACCTCCGGATTCAAATTCAATCGCTTTGGATTCCTTTTCCCTTGTCCTCCATACTTTGACTGTGCCCGATTCAGCTGCTGTAACTAACGCCCTGTTGATAATAAATAATTTAGTAAACACAAATGATATGATTTTTCTTAGACATTCCCAGATTCACTAGAAGCACTCTGTTTGATAGTATTTCTATAAACTTAAACAATAAAGTCTAAATGTCATAATACACTGTCATAAAACAATAATAGCAATAGCATACACTAAAAAATTTATATACCTACTAGAACAAGAACTCTTTCTTTGGCCCATAAATCAATAAAAAAAAACCTAGATTAAATCTTTCAATTCAATTTAGGCTTGTAAAAGCTGCAAATTGCTGGTAGCTGGTTGTCACAACTACTGTTTTTTCTCCGAGTTAGTGGCATCATATACCAAGAATGAGTTCCTATTGTCTTTTAATTTCAGGCTTTTAATTTCAAATAAAGAAAAATAACTAAAACAAATTTTTCTCATGTATTTTGCCTGTATTTTTTTTCTGTCTTCAAAGTTTTCACGCAACCATAAGACACACAACTTGATTTCTTTCAATGATAGGATCCTAAGGCATTCTTAAAAAAAAATAGTATTGTTTTTGGACAATGTCAAAACAGTGGGGTCAGTTCACGAGAATAAGGGGGGAGGCAAGATGTGTTTTTCTTATCTAGGGGGGGGGGGTCAATAAAATACAAAAAAGACATTTCTTTAATGGAAATGCCAAGAAGAGATATTTTTCAAAATCTCAGGGGTTGGACCTAAAATCTAGGGGATATATGCCCAAGTTACCCCCCCCCCCATAGTTGTTGCCACTGTATCTACATAGAAAGGTAATAAATTATAAACTAGAATAACAAGGACCAATAAGGAAACTTGAAATGTGTTTCAGATTGGCTGGATACTAAAGAACAATTACAGTCAATTCAAAGGAAAATAATGGCATGGACCAAGGATGACTTATCGTTATTTGACTAAAGTTTGAAAGTGAGTGATAATGAAGCTCGACATAGATCAAAGTTACTCCTCTTTAGACACTTTTGTTTAGCCTAAAGAAAGGCCGTACCTAAAGGACTTAATTAGCCTAAAGGACTAAAGAAAGAATACTCCAGCCATTGGAGCATTTGTTCTTGAAGGATGAGCATTAATGGCCAAAATTTGTCGTTCTTTTTTTGAATCAATCTTAAGTTTTTGGGAATAACCTTTAGAACATACAAACTGATGAGTCAATTAAACATTTCGGTATTGAAAACATTTTTGAAAGTATAAAAAGAGGGACCCTATGTAGCTTGCCATCTGAGAGCCCAAAAGTAGTTCAAGATTAACAGTAAAATTACCCTACATTTAACTTTATATAAAAAATACGTACATTTTCCCTAAACCTTCAATAATTATTTGTATTCTTTTTTTTTAACACCTTAATCATTCTAAAATAAATATCCCAATCAGCAAAAGAAAATCCCTTTCCAAACTGTCAATTTGACTAATAATGCCTGTTTTAAGTTAAAAAAAAAAAACAAAAATAAAACAAAAAAAAAAAAAAAAAAAAACGACAACAACAAAAAACACTGAATTGAAAGTTTCCAGCTAAGACATGAGATTATAATTTAATACATACGACAATGGGTAGGTTCTTTGGAAACTGGACTCTACAAGTTTTGGCTGGCTCTGGGGCTGAAAGAAAGTTTTCTAACCAGGCACTGCATGCCAATAGGACTTTTGTGAGCAAGGTCTGGCCTGCAACAAACTTCTTTATGGACTTACTTTATTCTGCTTTATGTCAATGAATAAGACAGACCATAGCAAAGATTCTGGGAATTGGAAGCAAAGAACTTCACCCAATATGTCAGAAGCTCTCTCATACAATATTTTTTTGGGTTGTACACTATACTGTAACTTTTTAATATTTTGATGACAAACCTTGTATTAATTTCAACTTTTAATCCAGTAAAAAAAAGGAGTGATCATAAATTCAGAAATAAAAAAATGTTTGAAAAGTAAATAAATAAACAACAATTAAACAAGTAAAACAAAACTCCACATTAAAAAGAACAAGAAAAAAAACAGCATTGGGCTCGGGAGATTCCCTTCTTGGCAATCGCCAAAACTACTTTATTAAATTTAGAAGAAAACTCTGGCTCTACTCTTGGGAAAACTAGGGTTTGTGGAGTTTAGCGTCCTTTGTGGAGTTAGATGAAGGTACAATACACTGACTTACTAGTTTCTATCTTGTTAAAAAAAGAAGAAAAATCGAATCCTACCCTTCAAATCGTGCAACTCCAACAATAGGTCCGCTCCCAGCTAGAGTTTCCATGCAACTAGAAAAGCAGTTGAACTCTGAGTCAAATGTTCTAACCTACAAAAACAGACATAGATAAACTAATAATAATAATTTATATATTACCCACAAAAGCACTATACAAGTATTAAAATGTGGATTAAAACAAATTAAAACATACAAAAAATCCAAAAAAAAAAAACAAAAAACGAAAAATAGTGAATATAGAAATTTTTTACATTAAATAAACACAAAAAATTAAATTAACACACAAACACAAAAAAAAGAACTATAGAGAAAAAAACAAAAATCAACATTAAATACACACAAGAAACGAAATTCACAAAAAAAAGTACAATAAAGAAATATAACTATAGAACAAATTTACAAGACAATTATGCAGAGAAGGAGTCCTTGGTTACGTGTCCAAGGAGGAATGGAAAGGAGAAACTTACAATATCTGAAATAACCACTCTGAAGTATTTTTAAATCAATTTTTGTTCAGGATGGGGTAAATTCCTGCCGTGTAAAGGACTGATACAAACAAAAGAGGCAGGATACACTAAATCATTAAATAAAACTAAGAAAAGCTGGTTGTGTGAAAGCAGGATCTGCATTAAACGACCGGACCCCGTTTCTTCCATCCCCAACAAACATCTTTGAGGACCCTGATCTTAAGCAATTTAGCTAAAATCCTACCTCTTACGTCCCACCAAGTTTGACTGAGACCCAATAGCCCTTCCTAGTAGATATGCTGATGACAAGAAATCAGGAAGGATCCAAAAAGGGTCCTTCAGAATTTGGCATAGAACTTTAACAAAACCACTAAATAAGACTGGTTCAAAATTGGAATTTAAGAACCATCGCCCTGTTTCGATCTCTGTAATAATATGCTGAGATGGGAAAGTTGAATGTTGGAAGAATATAAAATTATTTTGAGGATAATGTTATCCTCAAAATAATGGATAATGAATATTGAACTTTTTAAAAGTAAAATATCACAAAAAAGTTATTTCTCAAAAACTAGGGGGCAATTAATCTCTATCTCTCAATTGACAACGCTGCCATACTAAGCTCTTGTTGAAGATAACATCGAATATTGAACTTTTTAAAAGTAAAATATCGCAAAAAAGGTATTTTTCAAAAACTAGGGGGCAATTAATCTCTATTGACACCTCTCAATTGTCACCGCTACCGTCCTAAGTTCATGCAGAAGCTATCCTCGGATATTTAATTTTATAAAAGCAAAATATCAAAAAAAGATGTTTTTCAATATATATGGTGGAACATGATCTATATATCTAATGTGTCGCTGCTGTTTTGGTAAGCTCCTTTGGAACATAGCTTTGAATATTGAAGTTTGTATTTTTTAAAAGTATAAATGCCACAAATGTTGGTCAGCTTTCCAGCATAGATTCCAGCAGACGAGGTCTTTTAGTATCTGCCTTCTTGAGGTGGTCATTTATTTTCAGCGTTTTTATGACCTAAGCGAGTTTTAAATTACGTCTGCATTGACTTTTCCTGGGCTATTTATGACATTTCCACCCACTAATTGTGGAAAAGTCATGGAAGTATAGCATTAAAGAAAATGTGGCGTTTCTCAAAGATGATCTTAACCCCTCACATATTGGTGAAAAAAGATAATTAGTTCATGAGCCACAAATATTTTCCAAGAACTACATTTAGTTATTAAACGTTACTTATATAGTAAAATCACAAAACTCCAGTTATTTCCTTATACACTAAAATCAAAGAGGTTACAAGAAAGAAACACATTTCAAATAGAACATTATTTTGAACTTCAAAGTGTTAAAAAGCATCACAGCCTTATCCTTTAACAAAATAAAATTATCAGATTGATGCAAAGAAGAGAGTCGAGTTTAGCAGAGAAAACAGTCTTATTTGTTTCAGTAAAAAATTCGACACTGTTTCTTTTTTTAGGGGTATTGGAACTGCGGGAAGCTGATTGTCACCCAATAATAAGCAATAAAACATCTAAATTTGAGTCGCAATCAAGGTCATACAAGAATATGAAGGTGAGCAATTTTTGGGAGAATATGGTCTAAAAACGAGAGATTTCCACATTGTTTATTTTTAAGGATAGGCAAAAAAACATTTGGAAGAAACATATGGCAAACTAGTTGCTGATTTCAGTAATATTAGGGGGTTTGTAGTAATGTGTTAAGCTGGACAAATCAAGTATTATTGGGCAACTAGGTGATTATTTTACACAAAAAGTCAAGTGAACATTTGTATAATTTCTTCTAAATAACAGCAGTAGTCATGGAAGGAAAAATCCTGTGTGAAAATAACAGTAATCAAATTGCTCAGTGATGCAACTGACAAATATTATCTGTTTCAGCATTTCAACCTTTTTTCTGTAAATCTATAGTTAGCCTAGAGAAAAAGTAAAAGAAAATTTATTACTTTCTGACATCGTATACCAATCAGAACATCTGTTTCTTCTGAATCACCCCATGCTAAAGAGCAAATTTCTTCCTGTTTGTCCAATTTCTTTAAATTATGGAAGTTTTTGACAATAACATTTTGGTTGTTTATATTGATACCTGCAAGAAGAAAAGACATAAGTGCAAAACACGCAATCTCTCAAGGTTTTGACAATCGTCCTGAAGTTTAGTGGAAGGTTAAAGTGGTCTAGTGGTTTAAAGTAATGAGGAAGTTTAGTGGTCTTTGGTTAGGAAGACTAGGCTTGAACAACTATAAAATTTTTAGTTGAGCTTTCCAACTTCAACGAGTTCATTTTGAGGTAAAAAATTCCAAAATTTGCACACTTCTTGTCGCCATGTATATTAATTGAGACAAGCATTTATTAACAGCTATGCACCTTCACTATTCTACTTTTTACATGCTCAGGCCTCCTGCTAGATAATTGTGAAAAATATGAACATTATAAACTTTTGACCGCAAAAATATGAACTTCATGAACTTTTGATGGGCTTTTTATGAACCAATTATGAACCTAAATTTACTATATGTGCACCTTAGAAACCGTCCGTGGATACCAAAAGTGGCAGTCGTGTTTTCATCACTGGTGCACATATTTTTTGTTGTTGTTTTTTCATGAGTTTTTCAATACAAAAGTACAAAATACTCCACTCCACCTGTTCCTTTGGTAAAATATGACAAAATTAAGGACGATTTTCGTTTGTTTGCCCTGTTCTGTATCAGGTCAACCTCTCTGCCTTGTCTTATTCGCGCATCTCCCAGCTCAAAGCTTTGTTCATACTTTGTGCAAGGCTTATTTCTACAAAGTCTTTGGCATCTATAGCTTTCTTCAGCTTCTCATGAGCTTCTTGAAGAAGCCTTTCTGCTACTTGTCTCTTCTCCTTTTCAACTGACTTCTTCTCAGATAAAATCCTCTTTTTATCCTCTTCTTCTTTCCTTTTGGACTCCTCTTGAGCCTGTCTAGATTGCTCAGCTTCCAGGTACAATTTACAGCTCTGGCACGCATTTCGACCCAAATTCAACAGCTCTCTGTTAATAAGGACAAACTCGGGCCTGTTTTCAAACTTCTTTAGAGGGCCAGAGACTATCAGTCTAACATTGAGCATTTTAACTTTCATTGATGATTTTTCCTCAGTCATGATCCGTCATGGCCAGGAAAAATCAGGTTCAACATCAGCATTCCCATGTGACATGCATGGAGCTGCTTTTACTATCTTTGAAACAAGGGGATATTTTTTGGTCCTTTATAGTTTTTCAGACTAAAAACCGAGTTCCATAAAATATAAATCCTCAATGAAGATGGTCTTAGGCAAACTTGGTTCCAGCTGGAGCAAGTTCCATTTATCACTGGCAGCTTCAGTATTCACACCAAAAGGCATAAATCAAATGATTTTCACAATGTTGCTAGTTCTTGTCTCTGGATTTGAATCATCCAGCTGCAGGCACTGGAAATGCTAAAGGACACTTTGACCTAGCGATTTCTCTTCAATATGGTGGCAAGCAGCCAAGTAAGCAGTTTTGGTAGTAATCCTGAAGTTCAGAGCATCAACTTTTTGTACCTTCAACAGGCATTCTTCCACAACGTCACCACATGCTACTTTATTGGATGGAAGAAAATCCCAGCTTGAATGAGAGAAAGCTTTTTTTCATCATTACTAGTCAACGTACTAGTAATGCCGTCATCATTACTAGTCAACGAATCTTGTCATACAGAATGTGGATAGGTGGTTCTTCACATTGAAACAATTCTGTGAACTGAGTAAACAAAATTCCAAAAGATATGACAAAGGGAACTAATGCTTTGGTTGTGGTACACTTGAGGCTACAAGATATCTCTTGGTATCCACTGGACTTCATCAATTCTGGTTGTTTCTTAGGGATGAACTTCAGGAAATACTCATCAAGAGCACCCTATTGCTCATCAAGTCTCTCAACAACAAGGGTTAGCCATCAACTGGGAACATGTTTCAGAAAATAGGGCAGAGGAAGCTCCACGTCTTCACAAAACATGCAGTGTTACCGTTTGAAACATTTTAAATGAAACTCTTGCGCATTTGCTTTGCTTGTCCTTTACGAGCAAAAAGACGCCACCTGCAAGCTGATGACAAGAAAAAATATGAACTTTTTTTCTCAATTATGAACCATTTATGGACCTAGGTTAAAAATATGAAATTTTTTCATAATTATCAACCCAGTGGGAGGCCTGCATGTTCCATACATTTGCCTTCCTTGCCTATAATCGTACCACCTCAAGCAAACCTATTCATTGATACTTTCTCCTTGTGTCTCTGATCAGAGGATATACAGCTTTAATATAAGTCAAAAATACCGAATAGTTTTCTACTAAGCTACAATCGATTTATGCTTGTCAGACTCTAAGACAGTCTTGCCAGTTTGATTAACAAAAAGGCCTAATTTTTAGCTTTCAGCCAAAATCTTTGAAACAATGTGCTCAGTTTGTACTGCTAGCTGATTTGTTTGTTAAATGGTATACCAGATGTTATAACTAGAATATGTACTCTCCATAAATCAAAGCCTCTTTATGTGTTTAGTTGTCCATTTCTATAATGGCTCTAAGGGCCATTAGAACTATAACATCTATGGCTTTGCTGATCAGAAACAAAAGTGTTGTCTCCATTTTTATTTTATTGCTTTTGCAATGCAATAAAGCTATGAGACTGCTATATTTATTGAATTAAATGCCTAATGAATCAACAAAAAATAACGATGGAGCAAAACAACAAATAGAAAAAAAACAACAAAAGAAACATCACCAAACACAACAAAACAAAGGAATCAACAAATAACCCAAACATTACATATAAATAAACAATACAGCTAATAAAACAAATTACAAAGTGACTGTAGAAGTAGATTGTGCCAATGATAGTTATGATCCTTTGAATTATGTTTTGAATTTGCTTTTCAACTGCTACATATGGTTCTGTGATCTTGTAGAATTTTGTCAATTTTGTATTTTGATTTCATGGGGGAAGGCAAAGTAGGTACTTGGCAAACTTGGAATAATGAAAGCCAATTTTTTTTTATCTGTTTGAGTAAAAATCTTCCAAAAGGGTGCGCAGTACAGAATATAAGACATTGCAATGGTGTTTATACAGAGCTACACGTGTTGCTCTATTGAGGTGAAGCTTTGCTTCAATAAATGAAACATATATAATGCAAATGCAGCATTGAATATGAGCTACTAGCAGCTGACAAGTATGCTTAAGAGACAAACCAATTGGGAGTCCCAGTTATGTTATCTGCTTGACTTCAGAGCTTCCCAAACAGACTGGAGGGTCAAGCCAAGTTTTTCCAGTTGAAAAGCAATATTTCTGGTTTTTAAGGGTACCTATATCAGCTTACCCTTGCCTTAATATTTCAAAGGTATTGGAAATTCTCTCTAAGGACTGGTTGATATTCAGAATGTTATTAGCATAAGAAACAAGGGAAAGGTTAAGACCAAGCAGGACACAAGATGAGGGACACTGTGCTTGAGGATCTAGGACATAATTATTGAATAGTGCTGGGGAAGAAAGTGTTTAAGAAATCATTTTTGACTTCATTTTTCAACTTATTTGTGACAAATCAATGCTTGCAGATTATATAACTTAAACAAAATAGATTTTATAATGAGATAGTAAGTTTGAAACCAATATTTTAATCCTTTTTATACAAAAAAATAAAATAAAAAGAAATTTTCATTTTTAAGGGTCTAAAAAAGGCTTAAAACTGAATTTGCAAAAAAAGTGACTATTATATTCAGAAAGAGCATATAAAATGGCATCTAGTAGTATGCTCACTTTATTTGTAGGTCAATAATACGAACTACTCAATATTACCCAATATCTCCTTAAAAATTTCCTGAAAGTAGTTGTGAGCAGAAGTTTTGTAAGCAGTCACAGTTAATCATAGTCAAAATTGCAGGTAGTCATAGTTAATAGTAGATGCTGTTGCAAGTCATCTTAATCACAGTTGCAAGTAGTTTCAGTAACAATTGTAGTTGCATTGCCAGTAGCAGCTGCAGTAGTACTGGTTGTAACTATTTATAGCTAATACCCTTAGCCTGTTTGGACAAACCTAGGATTAAACATTCCCCCATTTTCCAATGATACAGGTTGTTTACCCTAATATGGCTAAGATGAAAGTGAACACATCCCTTGAGGCCTTTTTTTATACTACTACTACTACTACTACTAACAACGCACCGCAGTACCTAGCCGCCTGAGGCCAACACAGCTACACAATCTCCTCTTCCATCCCAATCTATTCAAAGCCTCCCTTTTTACACCCACCCAAGAAGTTCCCATTTCTTTTAAATCTTTCTTTATGATGTCCTCCAACCCCAGACAAGGATAACATACTTTCCATTTAGCCCTAGACAGTTGGTCAAAAAGGACAATCTGTCATCCTTAATCTGCACAATGTGCCCTAGCCATCTCAACCTTTCTTTCATTATAACTCTAGAAAGCAGGATTGGACCACATTTTTTGTACAACCTACTGTTTGAAATACAGTCAGTCAGCCAGGTACCCAAGACAATTTCTCTGGAACACATCTAGTAAATCTTCAGCCACTTTTTGGAGTGCCGAAGCTTCAGAGCCATATTTGACCACTGTCATCACTGTGGCTGCTAATATTCTAATCTTGGTTTGCACTTATCTTCCTATTCTTCCAAGCATTTTTTAACTGTGAAAAAACACCCTGAGCCTTGGCTATTCTACTTTTAAAATCTTCACTGCTCCCATCATCTTTACTAATAATGCTACCATGGAAAGTGAAGCTGCCCACCTGATTAATCTTTTTGTTACCCAACATCACCTTTTCATCTTCAGTTATTCCTAGCGTGAGTGACTTAGTCTTCTTAAAAATTAGTTTTTAAACCCATTCTAGCACCCTGAACTTGCAAAAAATCTAAAAGTTCATTCATTTTGCTCACACTTTCATCTAGGATGCTTGAATCATCAGCATAATCTAATTCCAGGAGAATTTTTCCTCCCCATTTGATTTTGTGGTCTCTCATTGCCTTTCCTGTGCTCCTAAAGACAAAGTCCATCAAAATGATCTATTCAATTCAAACTTTTTATTTCCTCCGAATACGAAGAGTAAAAATTAAAAAAAAAATAACCGCTAATCAACAGGCCATAAAATTCTTTTAAACTATATAACAACAAGTACGCAAAGGCCTTCAATCAAACTTACCACACGAATTAACACTTTATTCAATAAATAATAAATTAACACTTCATTCAATAATTAATAACTAAAAAAAAAAAAAAATAATCAAGCTTAATGCACAGCTTCTTCTTCTTCTTAATGCACAGCTTTATATAAATTATGAGAAAAAATTCTTCTTCTTCTATTTCACAGCAGGCGGGCTTTTCAGTGATACTATTTAGCCCTTTTCCTTTTGCTTCACTCTGTGGGCTACAGAGCTACTGGCTTGATTGCCTTTTATTCATTAGGTATTTTCATATATCTTTCAGTAGATCTTTCGACTCAAGTAGTTCAAATATAAGATGATAGATTTCGATTTCTATGCTCTGTGTGCAGGTATAGTTGGCTAGGCTCTTGGCTGATAGTGAGATTTTGTGGTGTTTGAGGACTTTTTAACAGTTTACAAAGCAAAGTATGTTGTGCAGACGTCAGCATATTACATTCAAATAGGCAGTGGTCAATTGTTTCATTATTCATATTACAATACCTGCAAAGAGGGGACAGGGGAACTGAACCACTTGAATTAGGAAACTGGTACAAGAATGCAAGAAAGTTTAGTCCATTTGTTCCAGAACGAATTCTATCATAAATTTTAGAAAAATACTTATTGGGAAAGGGGGAGAGGCTAGGATTATTTTTACTAAACGTAGTATCTGATAGTCTCCATTGGTAAATATCTCTAATGGAGATTGGTCTCCCACTTGGCTGGACATTATTTATAGCACTTTTTTACTATTTCATTAACCTGATGATTACCACTTATACTAGAGTGGCTAGGAATATACTAAAGATAAGTTCTTATGCCACTCGAAGCAAGCTTATCTATAATACTAAAACAATGATAAGTGTCAATGTGCAACTTATACTGAAGAGCTAAGGTCAGTAACTCCAAGCTTGATAAAGTGTCAGAATAGACTATAATATTTTTTGAATTAGCAATCAAAGGTTGGTTTTCCATAAGGTGTTCTAATGCCATGATTATGGCATTTAACTCAGCAGACATTATAGATACATTATTATACAATCTCTCACCCATTGCAATTTTCAGGTGAGGAAGAAAAGCATTACTTGCTACCTTCTCATTCATTTTTGACCCATCAACAAATATTTGGAAGTGGTTTTTATAAGTAATTGTATTAACTTCAGCAAATTTTTTCTGGACAAAAGCAATGGGGTTAAATCTTTATTCCACTTTGAGAAATCAGTATTTATTACGGGGATTGACCAATTTAATGGAGGGGATTGGGGGAAAATAGGTGCAATAGACTTTGCAAGTACAAGGAACTTCTTCTGAATATTGGCATACTTATCTGTAATGCCTTTATACATGGCTGGATTTCTTAACAAATTATGTAGGGTGTGTGAGCTATTTGATTCAATTTTTGTAAGATGTTTTGTCAAGAAAAAGCTACGTCTCTCCCTTATTGTTGTTAAACCACTCTCCATAAGCACAAACTTGGTGCTTGTGGGTTTCCTAAGACCAAATATGAGACGTATTATATCATTTTGTATTGTTCATCTGGGTCTTTGCACATGCACCATAGACGATGAGCCCATAGTCAATGTGGGGTCTTATATGTGATTTATAAAACTGGAGAAATGTTTTCTCCTTACAGCCCCAGGGTGTGGAAAGAAGTCTTTTTAGTATATTTGTTTTTCTATAGCATTTTTTTTATTGAGTTTGAAATGTGGAGGTGGAAATTAAGTTTTTGGTCAAGCATGAGACCTAGGTAATTAATATGATTATCTTCTGGAATAGTTTTCCATTTAGAGTTAGTCTTGCATTAACATTATTCCGCTTTCGGTGAAATTGGATTATTTTTGACTTGGTAGGTGCAATGGGTAAATCTGAATGTTAAGAGAATTTTTCAAATTGGAAAAGTGACTTTTGCAGCTGTGACTGTGCTATCTCAAAGCTGTTGCCAGATGACCATAGCACCAGATCATCAGCATATTGTAGATTCGTGTGGGGGAGGTTCATGTCCCAGAGATATAGGGCAAAGAGGAGGCAGGTCAGGACTGCTCCCTGAGGAAGGCATTTAGTTATTGTTTTTAGGGGTGAAAAGGCTGAACCTATACAAACAATGAAATTTCTCAATTCTATGAAAGATTTTATGAAAGAAACTAGCTTGGGGGGTAATCCAAGGTTTGCAAGTTTGTTTAAAAGGATTTGATGGTTCACATTGTCCTATGTCCCTTCAAAATCTAGGAAAGCTGCAACTAGGACATTATTTTTTGAGAATGATTCATTTATTGCATTTGTTAGCAATATGAAAGCATCTGTTGAGGAGTGGTGTTGCCTGAAACCAGTTTGAGTGTGAGGGATCATATTATTTTTTTCAACAAAACAGAGGAGTCGATAATATATCATTTTCTCCATTATTTTCCCCATCACAGGAGTAATCATTATGGGCCTATAAGACTCAGGGTTATTTTTGGGTTTGTTTTTCTTTTGGATTGGTAGGAGGGACAAACATTTCCATAAATTGGGGAACATGGAAGATGCCCAAGCGTGATTATAACAATTTAGAAGTTATTGTTTGCATGAAGGGGTGAGATTCTTTATCCATGTAGGGTGTATATTGTCATAGCTGCCGCTAGTCTTGGTCCTAATATGATGTATTGCATTATTCATTTCCTGGATTGAAAAAGGGCTGGTTATATAGTCGGATCCTGGGCGTGGTTGGTAACTTGGATTCATAGGAATTGGGGACATTTTGCTGCAATTATTTGATGTTAGCTTATTAACAAAAGGAGTGGCAAATAGCTTAGCTTTTTCATTATCATTGTCATAATGGGTATTATTATGTATAAGCTCATATAGGAGTGGACTGGGGGAAGTCTTTTTCCCACAGATGTGGCTTATGACTTTACGTATAATTGGCTCATGTGTTTCTCTGGAGAGATTATTTGCAAAATTATTCCAGTAGTTATATTTAGCATTTATTATAGTCCTTTTTAGATTAGATTCTGCTTGTATTTTTTTTAAATATGTAGTAGGTGATGGTTTTCTTATGAATGTTCTCCTAGCTGCCTTTTTTGTTCTCCATTTATTTTGGCACTCATTTGTCCACCATGCCCTGGGAATGTGTTTATGAAAGGTTTTCTTGGGTTTTGTCCTGGGGATAGTATGATTAGCTGTATTTATTAGTAAAGATGCCAAAAATTCAGCTTGTGTGTCAACTGTTGCGTTTGAAATGCATGAATTTCGGGTCAAACTTGTAATTTCATTATTTAGCTTATTTTGGAACATAGGCCGATTTGCTTTGGTGTTGATATATCTGGAGGTATGTGATAGGGCTTCATCAGGTTCATTTAAGGAGCAAACGATGGCAAAGTGGTCAGTACATAGACTATCAATTTCATTTATATAAATTTTATTAAAAATATTTAAAGGCACAATTTGTTGGTCAATTGTAGAGAAGCTGCCACTTTTGGGGATGAAATATGTATTCAGGTTTGGAGCGGTAGCAACAGCTAATTCAATATTATTTGAAGTCATAAGCTCAATCAACTTACCAGCTTTATTTGCTGGTTTATTCCCCCACAAAAGGCTGTGGGGATTGAAGTCTCCACAAATAATGATATTTTTTAACATATTAGAATTATTTATATAGCTAAAGAAATCCATGGCATCTGTAGTTTGACCATTAGGGTTATAAAAGCTTATTATGCAAGTTTTTGTATTATTCAGCCAAACACTGATACCAATTGCATCAACATCATTTACAAAATCTCGAAAGTTGATGCTACAGAATTTTATATAATTTTTAACTATTAAAGCTACTCCACCTCCTTTTCTCTCTGATGATCAATCCTTTCTAGGATAGTATATCCCAGAGACTTAATTTGTTGATTTTGGGTTAAATGAGTTTCCTGGAGGCAAGCGATATTGATGGAATTATTATTCATAAAAGACATTAGTTCATTTAGCTTATTTTCTGTGAGTGAACTTACGTTCCACTGGAGTATTGATATGTGTTGTGTTGTTGACTTATTTTTCATATGACTGTGTATCAATGTTCAGCTTTGTTAATAGTAAAGCAAGATCTTTTTTTCTTGAATGAGCATATCGTCAGGGATGTAGATTTTTGCCAATTCTGCAATGATTTTTGTTTTCAGTAGTTGATATATATTCATGGCCTGAACTGCATTACAGTTTAGAATGAATAAGCATATATTTGGGGAATGCATGTTTAGGTGCGCATCCTGTTTGTCAGTTAAGGGATTAATTCCTGGTAGTGTTTCTGGTTTGCTCCTTCTTGGGAGGGGGGGGGGCCAGGCTGACCTCATCTCACTGGACAAGGCGGCTTGTTGTCTTGGTGATTCCTTCTGAGAGGGATGTGAGCTAGGGGGCTTAGAGGATGGTGTTTTATATGGGGGACTTGATGAATTGGGGGCGTTTGACTTGGGGGTTTTGGTTGGTTTCATTATGGGCTTTATTTGGTATGGTTGGGCAGCATTTGCTTCCATAGCTGCAAAGGGGTATGGAATGGCCTTCTCAGTTGCTAATTGGAGTGTTAGTGCTCTTTTCTTATATGCAGGGCAAGGTGATTAATTGGTAGATTCATGTGGGCCTTTGCAATTGATACATGTAGGCTGAGTGTTGTTGCAAGTTGTCAACTCTTTAGGATGGGATGCTTTACAATTACTACACGCTAGGAGAATTTCATTGCATTTGTCTGTTGTGTGTCCTAGTTTAAGACACTTCTGACACTGAATGGGCTTTGGTTTGTATTCCTTGTGCGGTTTGATTTGTCAAAATAAGAATAACTTTTCTGGGATATTAATTTTTTCCTTCATTGTAAATAAGAAAGATCTACTTGTTTTTAGGCCATTAGAGTTAGGTTTACCAAGTTGGGTAACATCTTCAACTGGGATTGTGTTGCCAACCCGATCTGAGAGCCCTTCTTTTAACTTCTGAATAGGTATTTCTGAGGGAACATTATAAACTACTATTTTTGCTGGGGATTGTTTTGGGTTCCATTTAGATGCATTAATTGGGATATTCAGAAGGGATTTTAGATTAATTATTGTGTCTGCTGATTTCTGATCTTGAACAGCTATTAGCAGAGATCCATCATGTTGAATATTAAGAGAAAACATTGATTTTAGCAATTTGAAAATTGCAACTCTTATTGCAGTAATCTTTTTTATTTCAAAGGGGGTATTAGGAGAAATTTTAAGGTAAATTCCTAAGTTTTGGGAGGGAGGATCTTGGGCGGGGAGATAGAAAATACTTTTGATTGGGGAGATTTTTTTTCCTTTTTTTAGAGCTGCTAGAAAGCACCTCTTGAAACCCATTATCATCATTTATAGTGACACTAGCCCCTACACTGATCATTGTCCTATTCTCAGAATTGGAGCTATCATTTGAACTTTGTGATAATGAGCTTGACCAGCCAAGATGGGTATCAATTTCACTGGTATTTGGGGTGGGATCTGGGGGGACTTTTTTTTGGAGGAGTTCTATGCATTGCCTATTGGAATATGCATTAAACTAAAACAAGAAAGGATAATACTATGATAACAGAAGGTCTGCACGCTACTGTGGGGAAAACTTCACCATCCACAAAAGAAACACCACAGTATGGCCCTGAGGAGGATTTTGAGCATGATTGGTTCAGTACAACTACTGATAAATCGAGATAATAATTCACAAGAAATTTATTTGTAAATTTCATAAAATGTTGCTGCTGTTTCGTGAAGAGGTAATTTGGATAAAAATTTCTTTTGCTTTTTCTCCAAAACATCAACAGGGTTTTTCATTTTACATGTATTCATTAAAAAAGTATTTGATTCAGATTTAGAAAAGTGGCAAAGGAACTTAGCAAAATTAAAAAATGTGGTTTTTACATGCGCAATATTACTAATTCTAAAAAACGGGAGAAGCAATGAAGAGGGATAGAACACAACCCTGCTTAACTCCTGATTTAATACAAAACCAACTACTAACCTCATTTCCTAGCTTAACTGCAGCAGTGTTATTCTTGTACATAGCACAAGTCACTTGAATGTATTTGTCTGGTATAACATACAAGGATAAGACCTTTGCTAAAGCTCTTCTATGAACAGAATTAAATACTTGCTCATAATCTGTAAACTGGGGACCAAAGGTGTTTGACAACTCAGGTGCTTTTCAATTATTAACCTAAGAGTGAAAATTTGCTTCTACCTTTTCTAAAACCATACTGTTCTTCTCTTAAAACTTTGTCTACAGCATCTCTCAGTCTAAAACGTATCATAAGACTAAGTAATTTGCTACCTACGGAGACCAGACTAATGCCTTGATAATTACCACACCAACTCTTATCACCTTTCTTATACAGTGGTTTAATTAAGGTTTTCCTAAGATTGTTAGGTACTTCCCCTCTTTCAAAAATCATATTTCTAATCTTCAGTAACTTATTTCTAACCTCAGAGCCACCATATTTAAGAAACTCATTTACAAACTATCAGCACCTGAGCCTTATTATTTTTTAATCCTTTTATTACTGTTGCTGATTCTTCCTCACAAAACAAATCTTCCTTCACATCCAAGGTATCAAAAACTTTTCATTTTCCTCTATATCTTTTCCTGAAACTCTATTTTAGCTTAGCACATTATCAAAATGTTCAGCCCATTTCTCTTGAACTCTTTCCTTATCACTGATTGTGCCCCTCTTCTTATCTTTAAATGGGACAAGTCTGGATTGACTACTCCCTCTCAATTTATTAACATTTCAGCACAATATTTTACTGTTATGCCATCTAGCTGCATCTTCCAGATCCTTGAAAACTTTATCCATGGCCATTACCATACACCTCCTTAGTTCATATTTTAATACTTTCTCCACTTTCTATACATTCCTTTTGTTTTCATATGATATATCACTCAGATAAGTCTTGTACAAGCCCCTTTTCCTCTCTATTAAACATAATGCTTTTTCACTAATATTCTTAGCTGCAGTCCTAACTCTCTTCCCTAAGACACCATCAGCAACTTCACAAATTGTTTTTCTAAAATCATTCCATCCATATTTAACATTGTCAAAAAAATTCTCAAGTTTATTATTCAACTGTTCCTGGAAATTTTCTATCAAAATCTCATTCTGGAGTCTACCAACATCATAACTTCTCAGGAGATAGTTATCCTTCTGAAATTTCAGCTCTAAATTAACCCTAGACACTATTAGATGGTGATATTTACTTTTAACATCAATAACAGCACTCCTATATACCCAAAGAGAATGGACAACCATGGAGCAGGGCAGTCTAGACCTTTTGATTATTGAAAGTACCCAATATTGGGTTAGTGATGACCTTCCTTTGTGGCTTGAAGGTAGGATCGAAACACTTTTCATTGAAATAAAAAATGAAGGGGAAAGGAACTTGATTTTGGGATTGATTTACAAAAATCCGTCATGTGATATTTGTTTTTTTCTTGATGAATTTGAACTATTGTTAGACAAAATTAATAATGAAAATAAAAACAAACTTATGATGGGAGATTTTAATATAGATTTACTAAAAAGAGCGAATAGCTCAGATTTTGTTAATATGATGGTGTCACATGATAGTTTTCCTCTTGTGACTATTCCAACTCGGATTTTGCATCTCTTGGCATCTTTAATTGATAATTTTTTTGTTAATGGTGGGTTGCTTGAAAGATCCCAAGCAGATGTGGTGGGGTCCAATGGCTTGGATCACCTTCTTTTAATAAGTAAAATAAAGCTGAATCAGTCCAAGGAAAATAAACAAAATGAAAGGGCTTTGTTTTACTGTGAAGTGAATAATAAAAACCTAAAGAGTTTTGCAAATATGATGGATGAAACAAATTTCTCGCATGTAATAAAGGAAAAGTGTCCAAATACTGCATATCAATCAATCAATCAATCAATCATTTATTACCCACAACTAAGAAAAAGTAGTACAAGTGGAGTACATAATAAGAAAAAAGAAAAACAAAAAAAGAACTCAACAAACACTAGCAATTAAATTAAACTAAGAAAATAACTGTAAAAGACCGTGGTCAGGGCCAAATTTACAAAATGCATCTGCAGAAAACTTTTTGTGTAGGTCACCAAGCCTTTGAGTTACATCCGTAACATACAAATGTTTAACTAGATGCCGATTTCTGGTCCAAGGTGGCATAGAAAGAAGAAATTTGCAAAATTTGAAATATGTAACTTTAATCTTTTTAAAATCCTTTAGCTTAAGAATAGAATTAACACCCAAAAAATAAAGTACAGAATGATCAGAAAAAGTTGAGAATAAGCGCCCAAGAGCTCTTCTGTTATATTTTCCACAGTTTGCTACAATTTTTGAATAACTGAACTGAATTTTTCTTACTGAATCAGCAACAATATGTTTACGAAAGAGAGCTAGAGAATTAGAAACAGTAATACCAAGCCACCAAAAAGAAGAGACAGAAAGTACAGAAAATTCATTACATACCAGAGGAGTAGACAAAGACAGATTATAAGATAAGAATTCACACTTGTCAAGATTCAGGGATAGACCAATATTTAGGAAAGACTGAGAAACTAAGAAAACCATCGCAGTTCCTAATAGGTCATGAATATGACCTATTCAGTGAGATAGTGACAAATGTAATGAATGAAACATGTCCCTTGCAAAGAATAAACCCTAATAGAAATTTTCCTAAGAAACCATGGATAACAAAAGCTATTCTAGTTTCAATAAAGCAGAAAAACAAACTAAATGTGAATTATTGAAAGGATTCTTCAGATGGTAATTTTATAAAATTAAAAAGATTTTGGAATATTTTAAATTCAGTAAAACGGAATGCTCAGAAACTTTATTTTCAAAATGAATTTCATGAAAATCAAGGGAATATGAAAAATACATGGAAAACAATAAATAAACTTTTGGGTAAATTTCATAGTAAAGAGGAGATGAGAGTCATGGAGACAACAGGAGGTCGTCTTACTGATTCTCAAGACATCTGAATTTCTGTGTGGTTATTTTGCAAATGAAGGAAAAAGACTTTGTGATCAAGCACGGGCTAAACTATGCATATTTGCAAGTTTTGGATCTGTTGTTGATAGACACCCTGCAAGTCAGAATTCCTTTGAGTTTGCAAGATATTTGGAATGGGAAGTGGCACGATTCCTGGCTACAATGAAGTCAAGCTCTAGCAGGATGGATGAGTTTTCCCTGAAACTCATAAAAGACACAAAAACGAATGTCTTACCTGTCTTGACACACCTCATCAACCTTTCTCTAGATCTTGGAGTCTTCCCAGAAGCACTAAAGATTGCAAGAGTGTTTCCTCTTCATAAAGGAGGGAAAAAAGATGACCCATTGAATCAAAGACCTATATCTATTCTCCCATTTTTCTCTAAGTTATATGAGAAAGTGGTACATGCCCAATTAAGTTATTATATTGAAAAGAATAAAATTCTAATAGAAAATCAATTTGGGTTCAGAAAAGGGCTATCTATAAATATAGCAGTTCTGAAATTGGTTGATTGGATTAGTGATGCATTTGAAGCTGGTCTCATACCCACAGCTGTGTTTTTGGATATGAAAAAAGCATTCAATACTGTGGACCACTCAGAGCTTATTGAAGCTCTTGACTTGATTGGGGTGAAGGGTTCAAGTCTGGAGTGGTTTTCATCATATCTACACAATCGGTATCAGATAGTTCAGAATGGGTCATTCTTATCTTAAAAAAATAAAATAGAGTGTGGGGTCCCACAAGGGTCAATCCTGGGACCTCTACTTTTCATTATTTTAATTGATCAAGTGAAACACTACCTGTCAGAGGCTGGTGTCATCCTGTTTGCAGATGACACTTTGCTCTTTCTGGCAGCACCTTCACTTGATGTTTTATATAATAAAATTCATAATGCAGTTTCTGAATTTCTAACTTTTTCTCAGCAAAATATGTTAACCCTAAACTTTTCTAAAACTTTTTTCATGATATTTTCAAGACTTTTGTCTAGTGCTGGAAATGACCATATCACAGTTCAAGAAAATGTGATAAAGAGAGTAGCAACAACAAAGTATTTTGGGTTTTTAATTGATAAAAACCTGTCGTGGAAATACCATTCAAGTGCAATAGCTGAAAAATTAAGCAGACACCTTGGGGTGATGCAAAGAATTAAAAATCTAGTCCCAAAAAAGATCCTGAAAATGATTTATTTTTCTATATTTTACCCATATATTAGCTACAGATGCTCTATACGGGCAAGTAATTTTGTAACATGTTTCAAAGGAGCACAAAAAATTCAGAATAGAGCTGTAAAATTACTATCTGAATTTGATGATTCTGATGAGGTTCCTCCTCATGAGCATTTTAAAAAGAATAAGTTAATGGATGTATCTCAAATTTGAGATTGCCAAGTTACAATTTTCTTGTATAAATATTTGAATCAGCTGCTCACCTCTGCTTTTGAATATCTTTTGACTTTTAATAGAGACCATCATGATCATAATACAAGAAAAGCTGATAACTTAACTCATGAGTTTAGGAGCACCACTCGGGCATCTTTTGTGATTTGCCATTATGGTCCCCATGTTTGGAATATATTGCTGAGTGTGCGAAAAATGCACCTAGTCTTCTGGCTTTCAAGTCATGGGCAAAGAAGTTTCTTTTATATATAATAATAATAATAATATTATATAATATATATTGAAAACCCGTCGTATACAATAAATGTACAATGACAGAGTATACAAAAATACGAAAAGAGGGAACAAAACGATAATAATAACAACAAAAGCAACAACTTCTTAAATAGTATACAAAATAGTACGAAAAGTGGAAACTGAAAGATAGCATACTCAAAGATTACAACAGAAACAACAACTTCTTCGAAAATAGCAACAAAGACAACAACTTTTGGAAGGAAAAAAAAAAAAAAAAAAAAGGGAAACAAAATGGAAAATTAAACAAGCAAACTTGCCCACGCGTGCTTTATAATTGCTGGTTTTGTTTTTTGCCGGCTAATAAGGGTCTGAACAGCTAGATTTGGGTCCGCTAGGTTATAGCGCCGAATCAGAAAACTATTTTTTGTCCAAGGTTGCAATTTTAGTAGGTACTTTGCAAAACGGAAAAATACAGAGCGGATTTTATACTTTTCACGGTTTGCCAACAAATTCCAGAAAGGGGTCACACATAATATATGTGGCAGAGCGGTAGCGTTGTAAATACTTGCCAGTAGTGGACGGTTAAATCTCAGAGTGGATTTAACAATCAAAGCACAGGAGCTGGATATTCGCCGTTCAAGATGTGAGATCAGGAGGGAACGGGTATACTGTAATGAGGAACCTAGTGGAAGCCCTAGATATACTATTTTATCAACTGGTTTTACTGAACAATCACCTAGTGTGATATTAGTAGGAGGGTCATTCTTCCAATTATAAAGCAAAACTTCCAACTTTTGGGAGTTAAATCTCAGACCGACTTTCTCGTAGTTGGACTGCAGACATGAGAATATTTCTAAAAGGCGGTTAAGCGTCCGGCTGAGATTCAGCGTATCATCGGCATAGCACACTAGGGAGATGTCAATGGAACTGAGAATCCATGATGAAGGACAGCTGTCTTGAGGTTCAATAATGTAGTTGTTGAAGAAATTGGGGGATAGAACTGCTCCCTGACGGGCACCTTTATGGACTGGTATCAAAGCTGACCATGGGGCTGGCGGAAGGCCTTTATTGGGAGGGAGCTTGAGTTGCACGCAAAGGTGAGAATAAAGATCACGGAAAGCCTGGATGATATTTGAGTTCACTCCTCTTTTAGCTGAGTTTAGCAACATACGTACTTGAATCAATGAATCAAACGCTCTCTGCAGGTCTAAGCCCCCGATTGCTAGACTTTTTCTTGATTTGTGTGCATCCAGGAGTGCATATGCAACAACATGGAGTGCTTCCGCGCAACCAATGCCGCGTTTAAAACCGAATTGTCTTGGTGGACTTCAACACAATTTTTCAAACTCATCTACGAATAAAAGTTCAAATAACTTGCAGAAAGTGGTAGCAACCGTGATTGGACGAAAAGAGGAGCATTGCATGGTAACTTTTCCTTTTTTAGGAACTGGTGTAAGATCTCCAATTGAGAAAGTGGTTGGGACAATACCCTGAATGAGGATAATCTGCATTAGGAGGGTTACATGACTAATGAGAGCGGGCCCACCACTTTTTAGATGGAGTGCACTGATCCCGTCAATCCCAAAAGATTGTTTAGGTTTTAGGAGAGAGATGGCCTTACATACAGCTCCCTCCGTTACAAGATAATCACTCCGAGGACAACTATCTAAGAAGTCGTCCAACTCAGCTTCGTATCTTTCGTTGAGGGCTAGGTCAGGAGGCGAAAATTCTGACCCATAATATGCGTACCATTCAGAATCAGGGATAGCAGATGCGGATAAAGACTCATTGCTTTTAGAGGAAAGAAAACGCCAAAGGAGAGAAGGATTAATTTTGGGCTGTGTAGATTTGATATCAATCGTCTTTTTTCTGTGAGCTTTTAGCTCCTTTGCGAATTTTCTTTTTGTGAGCAGGCGGATTGAATTGACTACCCCCGAACGGGGTCGTCCACAAGAAACCCAAAGTTGAAGCCAAAATTTAGACTTAGAATCGGTATCCACTAACTCTGGATTTTCAGACCAGCCTGGAAGGGTATGATGACGGGGTCTACTTAGAGGGACGGCAGCTTTTTCAGCACAGCAAAGGGCATGGCCAATTTCTGCGCAATAAAAGTCAACTGATAGTTGTGTTCCCTCCCTTGAAAGAGCAGTTAATCCAGAGAGAAGATGGAAAGGGACACGGATCTTACTAAGGACTCTGGCAGCTTCTTCTTGAAATAAAACAGGGTTAATTTTACGCCAATCACGGCGAGACCTAGGAGGTGTTTTTGAAGTTGTTTGCGTTTGTGTATCTGAGCTGTGGCAAGGAATATCGGCTGAGAACTGTATTGGTAAGTGATCAGAAAGCTGAAAATCAAGTACAACCTTGACAGGCAAAATCCTGAGATTTGCGGACGCAACAACGTGATCGAGATCTGATGTGGGCATTGATGTGTGTACATGTGTAAAATTTAAATCCTTACACTTGAGATCAAACTGGTCTCCAAAAATACTAAGCAACAATGTAGAACGTAAAGACCTATATAAGAGCGGTTCGTTCAAATCGCAATTGAAGTCACCAACTAATATGCATTGAAGGCTTAAGGATCTAATAAGGTTAATACACTGGCCAAGTTTATCACTAGAATATGTAAAAGAACACTCATCATGGTAATTTGTAGGCAAATATACATTAATAAAAACACAGCCCTCAACACGAAGTGCCAGAAAATTATCATTGACTTCAAATACACTAGATCTTAGAGTTGAACAAACAAAAGTGGCAATACCACCGGAGGGTCGCCCTTTTCCACTTAGCTGCTTCCCAGAAACTGAATAGACCGATACTGAACTATTAAAACTAAGAATACTTTTACTACGGCTTGTGACGAAATGTTCTTGTAAACAGACAACTCAATTTTGATCAAAAACATCACCCAAGATTAAATTTTGAGTCGCGTACGAGAAAATCATGGGCAAAGATAAACTGTTATCTATATAAGATATAGAAGCAATAACTGGTGTGCAGGACGCTGGGTGTGACAACATACGATTTCCATCTTATGGCTGACAGATGTTCAGTCAGCGCTTTATTATTGCTGAAATATTTGTATATCTCACGTGGAACGAATATCACTTGATTCTAGCATGGATATCACAGGTTATCCCATGTACTTGGACTTAAGATGACCGATGTTGTGAGTTATAGCATCGTCTTGGCAAGAATTTAAATGGATTAGCAGGTAGATGCTAGTAGCTAATAATCACCAAAACACTCAGAAATTGTTGGAGCTCACTAAGAGTGTTAAAATACTCTTTGCAAGAACGAGATTTCCGGCACTGTTCAGTCTTCATACTATACGAGATCACATTTTTTAGTCCCTCACAGTTCATATCCCCAGGGACATTTCGAAGAACAGCTATGTGCAGGGGTTCTCGAACAGTAATTTTGAGATGGGGCTTAGAAGATTCCTCCTTCTCAACGATTTTCACTGCTGCAGCTTTCGACCTGACCACAAGCTTTCATTCGTTTGCAGATTTGCAAAGTTCACTATTGTTATTTGTATTTTCACAGAAACTGTCTATAAAAGCTTTCCGGTCATTTGGGCCATTGAGCTCCTTAGGGGGATTTTTCAAGACGACAGAATAGGTAGAGTTTCTGGGCTTGGACGTTTCAGGTGCACTACGACTGCTTGTGAAAAGACTGGTGGCTGGTGCAGACTGGGTGGCCAAAAATTATCAAGCGTCCGAGAGTATTCATTGACTTTGACAGTAACTGTTGCAGTCGCCACATCTCCGATGACATGAAGCGAGCAGTTGTTCGATATGACAAATTTTGGCAGGCTCCCATTTTTTTTCACAGCTGAAACTCGACTTGTGCATATCTCAATGATAGTGTCCTCATCTTTAGAGTAGGTCACAAGACGATTCGTAATATTCAACTCAGTATGAAGGATTCGCTTTGCCTTTATAAAATCTTCATGTGTATAGAAAGCAACACACGCTTTTACGATACACTCCAATTTTAATCCATCTGTTAGTGCTCTCATTACACAATTCAGTAATGGATTCAAAATAATTTTTTCACTTTCAGCCATCGTAGTTCTAAGCGTAATTAAATCTTAAAGTAAAGTCACAAAACAATGACTTGCCCGCAAGGTGGCTTTTTTAAGTCCCCCCACTTTCCAGCAAACGCCTTCTAATAAAATAATTCAATCCAAATGAATAGCAGAAATTCACTTACGAGAGAGGTAAGGGAAGCGTTGGAGGCTGCCTACCTTGTCCCCGCAATTTAAGGGGCAAGCCCAGCGGGTACCACGGCTCTTGCAGACAACTCTCTCACCCCTCTTCTGCCTACTTCTCTCCTGTCACTTTTATCGCAGCGTAAATGCCTATACTGTTCCGAAAACTATTTTTGATTTTTGGCTTATTTCGTATCGTATGTCCAATTTATATTCGTATTGCTTAGTTTGATGGCTTTTCTCCAATTGTGAAAATTTTATAATCCCTGAAGGTCACTGAATTAATTGATGAACATAGAGCAGGAATATAGGTCACTGTAACTAAGCCAATTGTTATTACGAAATGATAAATTCCTCTTTCTGTCTTTTCCTCTTTCTCTCTTTTTTTCCTTTATTCCTTCATCAGATGAGTTTCATCCCAGCCTAGGTAAATTTGGTTTAGGAAAAGAAAACAGTAATGGATACAGACTTTTTGAATTTTGTAGGTATAACAATCTAGTTATAACCATCACAGTGTTTGGTCATAAAATGGCTCATAAGTTAACTCGGCATTCACATGATGGTATGACATCGGAGCTTATTGATTATGTTTTGGTAAACTGTAGACTTGCAGGAACAATACAAGACACTAGGGTATATAGGAATGCTGTTATTGATGTTAAAAGTAAAGATCACCATCTAGTAGTGTAAGGGGTTAATTTAAAACTGAAGTTTCAGAAGGGTAACTACCTCCCAGGAAGTTATGATGTTAGTAGACTCCAGGATGAGAATGAGAGAGAAACTTTCCAGAAACAGTTGAATACTAAAGTGAAGAATATAAAATTTGACATTATGAAAGATGGTTTGAATACTTTTATAAAAACAAATTACGAAGTTTCTGTAGGGAAAAAAGCTTGAACTGCAGCTAAGAATATTAGAGAGAAAGGTTTTTGTTTAATAGAAAGGGGAAAGGAATTGTATAAGAATTATCTGAGTGATAGATGGTATGAAAACAAAAGAAATGTAAAGAAAGTGGAGAAAGCATTAAAATATGAACTAAGGAGGTGTGAAGTGGAGGGCATGGATAAAATTGCTGAGGATCAGGAAGATGCAGCTAGACAGCATAATAGTAAAATATTGTACTGGCATGTTAACAAATTTAGAGGGAGCAGTCAATCTGGACTTGTCCCAGTTAAAGATAGGAATAGGGTTGCAATTAGCAATAAGGAAAAAACTAAAGAGAGATGGGCCAGAAATTTTGAGAACTTGCTTAACCAAGATAGAGTTGCAGGAAAAAATATAGAGGAAAATGAAAAAGTTTGTGATTCTTTGGATGTGAAGGAAGATTTGTATTGTGAGGAGGAATTAGCAACAGTACTAAAAGGATTAAAGAATAATAAGGCTCCAGGTGCTGATAGGGTGGTAAATGAGTTTCTTAAATATGGTGGCTCTGAGGTCAGAAATAAGTTATTGAAGACTATGAATATGATTTTTGAAAAAGGGGAAGTACCTAACAATTTTAGGAAAACCTTAATTAAGCCACTTTATAAGAAAGGTGATAAAAGTAAGTGTGGTAATTATCAAGGCATTAGTCTGGTCTCTGTAGGTAGTAAATTACTTAGTAATATGATAATTTTTAGACTGAGAGATGCCGTACACAAAATTTTAAGAGAAGAGCAGTGCAATTTTAGAAAAGGTAGAGGATGTGTCAACCAAATTTTCACTCTTAGGCTAATAATTGAGAAGTGCCTGGGTTTTCACACACATTTGGTCCTCAGTTTCATAGATTACAAGCAAACGTTCTATTCTCTTAATAGAAGAGCTTTAGTAAAGGTTTTATCCTTGTATGGTACACGAGACAAATATATTAAAGTGATTAGTGCTATGATAACACTGCTGCAGTTAAGGTAGGAAATGAGGTTAGCAGCTGGTTTTGTATTAAATCAGGAGTTAATCAGGGCTGTCTTCTATCCCCCTTTATATGGATTATTTTGATGGGCTTTGTTTTAAGGGGCACAGGAAAGGCAATGGGAGACCACAGAATCAAATGGGGAAGAAAAAGTCTCCTGGACTTGGATTATGCTGATGATTTAAGCATCCTAGATGAAAGTGTGAGCAAAATGAATGAAGTTTTAGAGGTTTTGCGAGTTCAGGGTGCTAGTATTGGTTTGAAAATTAATGTTAGGAAGACCAAGTCACTAAGGCTAGGAATAAGTGAAGATGAAAAGGTGACGTTGGGTAATGAAAAGATTGATCAGGTGGGCAGTTTCACTTACCTTAGTATTATTAGTAAAGATGGTAGTATTATTAGTAAAGATGGTGGGAGCAGTGAAGATGTTAAAAATAGAATAGCCAAGGCTCAGGGTGTTTTTTCACAGTTAAAAAAAGTCTGGAAGAATAGGAAGATAAGTCTGTAAACCAAGATTAGAATCAACACAAGATCAACACAACAGCAACTCTATAAGAAAATTAAAACAAATTTTCTTGTGAATTATTATCGCTTCTAATCAGCAGTTATACCAAACCAATCCTGCTCAACTCATCCTCAGGGCTATACTGTGGTGTTCTCCTCCCCATAGTATAGTGCAGACGGTTTGATATCATTCCATTTTCCCTTGTTGCTTTAGTTTTGTTTTCTCTGTTTAAAGCTTTGTCCAGTAGGCAATGTTTAGAAGTCCTCCAAAAAAAAAATGTCCCCCCAGATCCCAAATCAAACTCCAGTGAATGTGCCATAGTTAAATATACCCATCTTGGCTGGTCATGCACCCTTTCCCAAAGTTCAAATGATAGCTCAAGTTCGGAGACTAGGACAATGATAAGTGTAGGGGCTAATGTAACCATAAATGATGATAATGGGTTTCAAGAGGTCCTCTCTAGAAGTTCTACAAAAAGGAAAAAAATCTCCCCAATTAAAAGCATTTCTCCTCTCCCTGCGCAAGATCCTCCCTCCAAAAACTTAGGAATTTACCTTAAAATTACTCCCACTACCCCCTTTGAAATAAAAATGATCACTGCAATAAGAGTTGCAATTTTTAAATTGCTAAAATCAATGTTCTCTCTTAACATTAACCGTGATGGATCTCTGCTAATAGCTGTAGAAGATAAGAAATCAGCAGATACAATAATTAACCTAAAATCCCTTCTGAATACCCCAATTATTTCATCTAATTGGAACCCAAAACAATCACCAACAAAAAAAGTAGTCTATAATGTTCCCACAGAGATATCTACTCAGGAGTTAAAAGAAGGCCTATCAGATAGGGCTTGAAACACAATCCCAGTTGAGGATGTTACCCAACTTGGAAAACCCAACTCTAATGGCCTAAAAACTAGTAGATCCTTCTTATTCACACTGAAGGATAAAATTGATATCCCAGAAAAATTATTCCTATTTGGGCAAATCAAACCACACAAGGAATACAAACCTAAGCCTATTCAGTGTCAGAAGTGTTTCAAACTGGGACACACAACAAACAAATGCAATGAAATTCTCCAAGAGTGTAGTAATTGTAAATCTTTCCATCCTAAAGAGCTGACAACTTGCAACAACACTCAGCCTACATGCATCAATTGCAAAGGCCCACATGAATCTTCAAATAAATCATTATGCCTTGCATACAAGAAAAGAGCTCTAACACTCCAAATATCAACAGAGAAGGCAATCCCATACCCCTTTGCAGCAATGGAAGCAAATGCTGCCCAACAATACCAAATAAAGCCTGTAATGAAACCAACCAAAACCCCCAAGTCAAATGCCCCCACTGCATCAAGCACCCAATATAAAACACCATCTTCTAAGCCCCCTATCTCAAATCCCGATCAAAAGCAATCACCAAGCCACGTAGCCTCCTTGTCCGGTGAGATGAGTCCAGCCTGGCCCTCCCTCCCAAGAAGAAACAAACCAGAAACACTACCAGGAATTAATCCTTTAACCAACAAACAGGATGCACTACCAAAAATGCAATCCCCAAATATATGGTTATTCATTCTAAACTGTAATGCAGTTCAGGCCATGAACATACATCAACTACAGAAAACAAAAATTATTGCAGAATTGGCAAAAATTTACATCCCAGATGATATGCTCATTCAAGCAAAAAACAATCTTGCTTTACTCTTAACAAAGCTGAACATTGATACACATTCATATGAAGAATAAATCAACAACACAATATTTATCAATACTCCAATGGAATGTAAGATCACTCACAGAAAATAAGCTAAATGAACTAACATCATTTATGAATAATAATTCAATTAATATTGCTTGCCTCCAAGAAACTCATTTAACCCAAAATCAACAAATAAAGTCTCTGGAATATACTATCCTGAGAAAGGATAGATCTTCAGAGAGAAAAGGAGGTGGTGTAGCTTTATTAGTTAATAATAATATAAAATTTTGTGGCATCAATTTTCCAGATTTTGAAAATGATGTTGATGTAATTGGTATAAGTGTTTGGCTGAATAATTTAAAAACCTACATAATAAGCTTTTATAACCCTAATGGCCAAACTACAGATGCCAAGGATTTCTTTAATTATATAAATAATTCTAGTATGTTAAAAAATATCATTATTTGTGGAGATTTCAATGCCCACAGCCTTTTGTGGGGGAATAAACCAGCAAATAAAGCTGGTAAATTTATTGAGCATATGACTTCAAATAATAATGAATTAGTTGTTGCTACCCCTCCAAACCTGAATACTTATTTCAACCCCAAAAGTGGCAATTTCTCCACAATTGACCTACAAATTGTGTCTTTAAATTTTTTGAACAAAATTTACATAAATAAAATTGATAGTCTATGTACAGACCACTTTGCTATAGTTTGCTCCCTAAATCAACCTGCTGAAACTTTATCTTATACATCCAAATATATCAACACTAAAGCAAATTGGTCTATTTTCCAAAATAAGGTAAATGATGAAATTACAAGTTTCACCCAAAGTTCATGCATTTCTAAGACAACAGTTGACACACATGCTGAAGCATTGACATCTTTACTAATAAATACAGCTAATCATGCTATCCCCAGGACAACACCTAAGAAAAAATTCCCTAAACAAATTCCTAAAGCATGGTGGACAAATGAGTGCCTAAATAAATGGAGGATAAAAAAGGCAGCTAGGACAGAATTCATAAAAAAACCAACACCTACTACATATTTAAAAAAACTACAAGCAGAATCTAATCTAAAAAGGACTATAATAGATGCTAAATATAAATACTGGAATAATTTTGCAAATAATCTCTCCAGAGAAACAAATGAGCCAATTATACATAAAGTCATAAGCCACATATGTGGGAAAAAGACTTCTCCCAACCCACTCCTGTATGAGCTTATACATAATAATACCCATTATGACAATGATAACGAAAAGGCTAACCTATTTGCAACTCTTTTTGTTAATAAGCTAACATCAAATAATCAAAGCAAGCTGTCCACAATTCCTAAGAACCCTAGTTACCAACCACGCCCAGGATCCGAGTACATAACTAATCCATTTTCAATCCAGGAATTGAATAATGCAATACATCATATTAGGTCCAAAACTAGCAGTAGCTATGACAATATACACCCTACATGGATAAAGAATCTCACACCTTCATACAAACAAGAACTGCTAAATTGTTATAATCACGCTTGGGCATCGTCTAGGTTCCCCAATATATGGAAATGTTCGTCCCTCCTACCAATCCTAAAGAAAAATAAACCAAAAGATAACCCTGAGTCTTATAGGCCCATAATGATTACACCTGTGATGGGGAAAATAATGGAGAAAATGATTTATCACAGACTCCTCTGGTTTGTTGAGAAAAATAACATGATCCCACACACTCAAACTGGATTCAGGAAATACCACTCCTCAACAGATGCTTTCATTTTGCTAACAAATGCAATAAATGAATCTTTCTCAAAAAATAATATCCTAGTGGCAGCTTTCCTAGATTTTGAAGGAGCTTATGACAATGTGAACCACCAAATCCTTTTAAATAAACTTGCAAACCTTGGAGCACCTACTAAGCTAGTATCCTTTATTAAATCCTTCATAGAAGTGCAAAGTTTCATTGTTTGTTGTTGGTTCAGCCTCTTCACCTCAAAAGACAATATCCAAAGGCTTACCTCAGGGAGCAGTCCTCAGTTGCCTCCTTTTTGCCCTATATCTCTGGGACATGAACCTACCCCACACGAATCTACAATATGCTGATGATCTTGTGCTACGGTCATCTGGCAATCCCTTTCAGATAGCACAGTCAAATTTGCAAAAGTCATTTTTACAGTTTGAAAAATTCTCTCAACATTCAGATTTACCCATTGCACCCACCAAGTCAAAAATAATCCAATTTCACTGGAAGCGAAACCATGTTAATGCAAAACTAACTAAATAAAACAACTATTCCAGAAGATAATCATATTAATTGCCTAGGTCTCATGCTTGACCAAAAACTCATTTTCCACCTCCACATTTCAAACACAATAAAAAAATGTTATAGAAAAGCAAATATACTAAAAAGACTTCTTTCCACACCCTGGGGTTGTAAGGAGAAAACCTTACTCCAGTTTTTTAAATCACATATAAGACCCCATATTGACTATGGGCTCATTGTCTATGGTGCATGTGCAAAGACCCAGATGCAAAAAATTGAAACAACACAAAATGATATAATACGTCTCATATTTGGTCTTAGGAAACCCACAAGCACCAAGTTTCTGCTTATGGAGAGTGGATTAACAACAATAAGGGAGAGACGTAGCTTTCTCTTGATAAAACATCTTACAAAAATTGAATCAAATAGCTCACACACATTACATAATTGGTTAAGAAATCCAGCCATGTATAGAGGTATTGCAGATGAGTATGCCAATATTCAAAAGAAGTTCCCTGTACCAGCAAAGTCTATTGCACCTACTTTCCCCCAATCCCCTCCATGGACTTGGTCATTTCCCATAATAAATACTGAATTTTCAAAATGGAATAAAGATTTAACCCCCAGTGCTTTTGTCCAGAAAAAATTTGCAGAACTTAATACAATTACCTATAAAAATCACTTCCAAATATTTGTTGATGGGTCAAAAATGGATGAGAAGGTTGCAGGTGGTGTTTTCCTTCCTCACCTGAAAATTGCAATGGGCGAGAGATTATTTAATAATTTATCTATAATGTCTGCTGAGCTAAATGCCATAATCATGGCATTAGAACACCTTAAGCAAAACCAACCTTTGATTGAAAATTCTAATAATATTATCATCTATTCCGACTCTTTATCAAGCCTTGAGTTGCTGGCCTCAGCTCCTCAATATAAGTTGGACATTGAAACTTATCATTGTCTCAGTATTATTGATAATCTTGCTTCAAGTGGCATAAAAACTTACTTTCAGTACATTCCTAGCCACTCTGGCATAAGTGGTAGTCATCGGGTTGATGAAATAGACAAAAAATGCTATAAATATTGACCAGCCAAGTGGGAGACCAATCCCGATTAGAGATATTTACCGATGAAGGCTATCAGATATTAATTTTAATAAGATTAATCCTATCCTTTCCCCCTTTCCCAATAAGTATCTTTCTAAAATTTATCATAGAATTTGTTCTGGAACAAATGGACTAAATTTCCTTGCATTCTCATATAAGCTTTCTAATTCAAGTGGCTCAATTCCCCTGTCCCCTCTTTGCAGGCATTGTAATATGAATAATGAAACAATTGACCTTTGCCTATTTGAATGTAATATGATGACGTCTGCACAACATACCTTGCTTTGTAAACTGTTAAAATACTTCAAACACCACAAAATCCCACTATCAGCCAAGAGCCTAGTCAACTATACCTGCACACAGAGCATAGAAATCGACATCTATCATCTTATATTTGAACTCCTAGAGTCAAAAGATCTGCTGAAAGATATCTGAATATATCTAATAAATATGAGGCAATCAAGCCAGTAGCTCTGTAGCCCACAGAGTGAAGCAAAAGGAAAAGGACTAAATAGTGTTACTGAAAAGCCCGCCTGCTGTTAAATAGAAGAGAAAAGAAGAATATTAGAAGCTACAGTGATGACAGTGGTCAAACATGGCTCTGAAGCATGGACGCTCCAAAAAGCAGATGAAGATTTTTCAGATGTTTTCCAGAGAAATTGCTTAAGGATTGTTCTGGGTACCCGGCTGACTGGCTGTATTTCAAACAATAGGCTATATGAAAAATGTGGTTCAATACCCCTCTCTAGGGCTATAATGAAAGAAAGGCACATTGGTTAGGGCACATTGTGCAGATGACAGATTGTTCTTTTTGGCCAACCATCTAGGGCTAAATGGAAAGCAGGTCATCCCCATCTGGGGTGGGAGGACATCATAAAGAAAGATTTAAAGGAAATGGGAACTTCGTGGGAGGGTTTAAAAAGAGAGGCTTGGAGTAGATTGGGATGGAGGAGGAGCGTGCATAGCTGTGTTGGCCTCAGGCGGCTTGGTGCTGTGGTGAGTTGTTAGTAGTAGTAGTAGGATACCATCTGTTCCTAATTCTACCAACCTGGACATTAAAATCTCCTAGTATAAACACTATATTTCTACCTGGGACCCTGTCTATTTGCTTCTGTAGCTGTAAGTATAATTCATCTGAGTCACTAGTATCTCAGTCAGTTGGTTCTACAGGGGCATATACTACTATAACTGATACCCTTAATGTTTTAGTTACATAATGAGTAATTAGTATTCTATTAATAAGCCTACCTTCCCAGCCTAAACAAGACTTAGCAGCCTCCTTATTCATCATGAGTCCTAATCTCTGTGTATGTACCCAATCTTTCCTGCCTGAGTAAACAAATTCTTTATCACCTAAATTCATGCTTTCTACCCCTGAGATGTGAGTTTCTAAAACTCCTATCCTAATAAGTCCAGTTCAAATCATCTGAATTTGTCAGTCAAAATGTCAATATGATGGTCATTTTTTAATGTCATAACATTCCAATTTTTGTGTTTTTTTAAATCATTGAAATTATTCTGGCCTCAGGAAAAGCAATTATACCAGATACCAGTGCAGGACAGGGATCACACATCTTCTTAAGTCTACACCAAAGCAGTTAAGCAGGCTTAGAACTGGACAGCAAGAGTCGCTAAGGCCTCCATTATGAATTGAGGCTTTTTGCAATCCTGGGCCCATCTTGGTCATAACATTGGCTTAGGATTCTGCTCAAATCCCAGAGATAGCCTAGCCTTGCAAAGACCTACAGCCTAAGAAAAGCAAATCTAAAAAGTTGAACCACATTGATTGACCAGACTCAACCAAATATTGCGTGCAATAGCGTCTTTAAACTGAATTTCACTACCTTTTAATATGCCAGTTTCTGCACCTACATACAAATTGAAATCCGTGTGCTTCATTATTATTTGAAATCTCCGCTGTAAAGAATTAATACGAACGCTATCTATAACAATTTTGTCAAAGAGAGAATTGGCAACAAAAATCTTTCAGTGCTTTTCTGATATTTTCCACCCTGGGCTGCGTTGGGACAGTTTAGCGTCTGAACAGGCTAGTCTCTTTAAAAAGGTAGCTTAAGCATTTTTATCAAATCAAAACATGTAATTTTGATTTTGTTCTTATATAAGAAAATGAGCCAAGGGCGGATCCAGGTTTTCTTAGGGGGGAGGGTGCGCAAAATTGGTTGATCTGATAAACTTGCGTTAGGAGCAAGTTTAATTAACGCAAACTTGCGTTAATTAAGTAAATTTCACTATTTTGGACTACGTTAGGGGGCGCGTGCCCTCCTCGCCCCCTCTGGATCCGCCACTGAAATTAGCACGTGTTTTTAATGTTCGCATATAAGGATATTGTCCCGTTTGAATGACGTGATCAATTTTTTTACTTTCCTTTAAAAGACCGGGCCGAGTCAAAAATTAAACCTGATGAAACTTGTGACTAGAACAAACATAAAATTTAAACCATCTACATTTAAGTAGACAACAATTTTTTTTTTTTGCTTTCCTTGCGCCTGATGATCTTTAAAGAGGACTAATTTTTTAACATAGGCACTCTTTTGAACATTCCTGAAAGCTTTTTCAGCAGGCAAGTAATCTGATGCAAAAGGCATGGAGGGCAATTATGGTAGAAGTAAAGATGTGATGCCCATAATCGTCGCCTGAAAGCGGTTGGTAGAAAATAACCATTTTTGGCGAAACTGAGTTACAAACGCTATCGTGTGTAAAAAAAATAAAATCTCTTTCGAATGGTCTAATTTACATTGCTGTAAGACGTCTCTAAGTGCCTGTATTTTGCAGTTCTCCTTTGCCGAATCGCATATTTTTCGATTTCTTTAAAGCGGTTTTGTCGAATCGCATACGGGATTATAGCATGGTCCGTTTTGCCGAAAGTTGCTGGTTTGCTGAACGCGACCTCGGATAAGCAGAAGACGATCTTTCTTATCTTTGTGAACAAGATGAACTTAGTGATGCGATGTTTGTGAAGAAAAAAAGGTGGCCGAAAAAAAATGGTACTGAATTATCTGAGGAGGTCAAAACCTCTCATTCAAAACATGTGGAAGGAAAACTAGAAATCAAAGAAGAAAGGGGCAAGGACAAGGCTTCGGATGACCCCGTATTGCGTTTTGATATGGAACAGTTTTTCTTTGCCAAAAGGGGATGTTTCGTCTTTTCTTTTTTTACAAAAGGAAGATAACTTGCTTTAACTTAACTTCTATTCTTACCTTTCGCAGACATACAGGAGAGCTAATCAAGAAAGTTTATTGTTCTTTGTGGTCAGAATGTCTTGCTGGTAGAAGTGTAAATGATATTGCTAGTGGTCTATCTGCTATCTTTCATAAGGTTCTTACTACCTATCCTGACATCAGAAACTTGGTTACATGGTCAGATTCATGTGTGCCTCAGAATTGTAATTAAATAATGAGCTACATGATGCAAGACATCCTGAAGATGCATTCACACGTCCAGAGTATAACGCTGAAGTATTCTAAGCCTGGCCACTCCACAATTCAGGAGGTTGATGCTGTTCAAAGCGTCATTGAGAGGTCTTTGAAGCACAAGGAAGTCTTTTTGCTATTAGACTTGACAAAAAAGCTTTTGATTGTTCGGCCCTGTGACCCGTTTGTCATTATTCAAATGACCAAGCAGAAGTTTTTTGATTACCCCAAAACGTTCAATTACTAAAAATATAGCTTAGTGCCATTTTCAAAGGGGAAATTATTACAGTTTAAGCAAGGACTATGCAAAAAGGTGTTCTACAAAACTTCGTTTGCAGATACTACTCCTTCTGTAGCGCTGATTGCACTAGAGTCTAGCCCAAGGAGGCCATTGCCCAATGTGTCAGCAGTGAACGTTGTGGAAAGGTTGCTGCCTCCTGTACCTTCAGGTACAGTAGTTGAGTTGCCAACAGCAAAAATAAAAGACGTAGAATCGCTTCACCGTTTCATGCCAGCATATATGAAAAGTCTTATTAGAAGTTGTAACAGAGCTGTGGTACCTAATGCTTCGGCTGAAATCACAGCGTGTCCCGAAGCAGCCTCTGCCGTTAATGCTCCAAAGTTTAAAACGAGAAATTGTTAATTGTCCAGTTAATAATAAAAATTAAAATTTGTCAATCAGATGAAGTACGTTTGCCAAAAGTCGCATTTCCAATTCATGCTGAGCATATTCCGTTTTACCATATTTTACCTATATTCCGGAATTTGCGGGCAATATAAGCGATTTTTCTTCTTAATTTTGAAACAAAAATCAACGCTCTAGCTATAGCCGATTGTGAGATACAAATGTCAAAATTTTCTAACTAGTTTTTCTCCCGTTTTTGGAAAAACAGATTCGGCTAGTCAGAGGAAGAGTAATAGCGCTGCCTAAGTAAAGAGCGAAGCTGCCTCTATATATGAATATATTTTTTTTTTGTACCAAGGCACTTCGTCTCGAAGGAGTTGTCGTAGACATTTCGGAGGACGCTCATTTAATTGGGAATTAAAGATCCTAATGCCCTTTTCAGGAGTCAAAGATTATTGGAGGGCAAGCAGCACTCCTCCGATGCTTATTTGTTCTCCAGAGACTTTCAATCAAAATTTTGAGGCAGACATTTAGTTCAGCATAGTTGAAAGGTTCAATAGCTAAGTCTCTGGGGAAAATATGACCTTCAAAGCCCTTGAGGCAAGGACTGGAAGTTATGCAACTTGCCCATCGTTTATATATAGTATTTGTTATTGGGAAGGGGGTCATGTTCGATCCTCAGTTTCCAAAAAAGTTATGCGAATTAAGGTGAAGTTTTCAGGGAATATTGATGGGAGTGCTGAAATAAAAAAAAAAAATACCGTGTGTTTGCAGGTTGTCGAAACGGTGAATCTTAGCAACGGGTTAGGGTGTCAAGTTGGATATTTCAGGGCATGATGAGGGGGATGTTCAATTGGCAAAAAGGCAAGATGTAAACGCTGCTACTGCTACTACTACTATTACTATTACTTCTATTGCGATTATTACTAAGGCTAAGTCTGTAAAGGCGAAATTTTTGAAATTGTTAAGGGGAAAGTTTAATTAAACCAAAACACACTATGCGCATGCAGGATGTCAGAAGGGCGTTTTTGCAATAACTTATAAACGGCATAGAGTATTAAGTTGTAAATTGAAAGGTATGTTGAGGGTGATGTTGAACTAACCGAAAGGCGCTATGTGCACACTACTACTATAGCTACTAATACTATCACTAATACTACTGCTGCTACTACCACCACTACTACTAATCCTATTAGTACTACTACTACTGCTACCACTATTACTACTACTACTACTACTACTACTACTACTACTACTACTACTACTACTACTACTACTACTACTACTACTACTACTACTACTAGCATTAGATTAATATTTTTAGGGCATTTTGAGCGGGATGTTGAAGCAACAAAAAGACATTATATTGATGCTACTAGTACTACCACTGCTAGTTCTAGTACTGTTACTGTTACAACTATTCTTATTACTAAGGCTACTGTCTGTCATTAACATTACTACTATCAATAACTGACTAAATTGATAGGAGTTGTGAACAATACATTTTTGAACTCCTTGCATGAAACCGGTACAAACAGATTGTTGAAATTCAGTTCTACAAAAATGTAATTTTAAAGAATTGATTGCTTACATATTTAAGGCCCTTGTTCCTGGGGCTAATTGAGTCGTATATCCTCTGTAGGCATATGTTACGGTTTCTTAGATGAATTTGATCAAAACAATAATCCTAAAAGATGAGGCAAAGATCATTAGAGGAGAGAGGCGTAACCCTAAGGTAGAAAGGGCACAGGGGATGGCTGGCTACCCTTTGATCTCTTTTAATATGTGAGCCAAAACTGTCATTTGTATAAAACAAATATGTATCAATTAGCCCTTCCTTTATTGAGGCATTGTGAAAGTGTTTGAAGAGCTTAGTGTACTACTTCTACTCTAAGTGGGAAAACCTATTAGGTCACTTGTTCGCCTGTGAGTCCAGGCAAATTCATCTTCCCTTGTTTGCATACAAGTCCAGTCGACGTTGTTCATCTTGAGTCAAACCCAAAATATCGATCATCCCTTAGTTCTATGGCTATCTACCTTAGTTCTTCCCTAGGATGGATGGATGGATGATAGACTTTCTATCAACAAGTGAAAATGACATCATTTTTATACAATCCTAAAAAAGGCTTATGCCAGCTTTGCCTCTCACTCAGACTATCTGTCTTGGCTTTGTCTCCAATCGGCCAATGGCTAGATGGGAACATGATTTTAATTCATTTCCCAGTCAAAGGACACCTTCCAATGATTTTACGACCACCCCAAAAGGGATCAGGGAAACTAAAAGTGTATTGAAAGCATGTGTTTTTTTTACTTAGGCAGCGTTACAGCAATGTCTCTGATAGTCCAGGAAGCGAACGGTTTGACCGGGAACAAATTGCAATAGAAATGATTCTTTCACTACCCGACTCAGAAAAATGCGCTGATTCTAAATATGCAAAGTTTGCTTATCTAGCTGTTTCACAAATAGGTTTTTTTTTTTAGGTTGAGGTTGATTTTGAGGAGGTGAAATTTGTGTTTCCACATAAAGGCGTACAACAACAGAATTGATGTCTAGATTAGGGTACTAGATCACGGTGAGTATGAAAATCACTTTTATTTTAACGTAAAGTTAAAACTTTCATTTATCTTTTTAAGTTGAACGATGAATATATAGAAAACTACAAAAAATTATGTTTTTGAGGTTGATGTTGATTTTGAGGATGTAAAATTCATGTTTTCATATCAAGGCAAACAACAACGAGATTAATGTCTAAAATAGGGTACTAGATCATCGTGATTATGAAAATCACCTTCATTTGAATTTAAAATTGGAAATTTCATCTAAATATTCCATCAGCTTCATAACCCTTTTATAACTGACGAGACCTAACAATCCCAGAATGTAAAAATCCTTCGGGCGATTCTAAATCTATCATTACAGTGATAAAACCTGTTCCATCGTGTTTTGCCTTATCTGGCCAGTCGATTAATGGATAACAGGTCAAAGTTGCGTTCAGTCAGTGAGAGTTGTTTAACTGATGGTGAAGTTCTGCTGTTTAATTTTTTTCAAAAAAGGTAAGAAATCGGGCTTTTTTATTTGTGATAGCAGAGTACAGCGTAGTAAGGTCAAGAGTAAAAACTGCAAGAGTTTTTGCTGTTATTCAAAAAATAAAACATTTTGGTATAGAAAAAAACATGATAAATCCCTTTGGACGCCAGCTGTGATAGATTCTATTTTAGGGACCTTGCAGTCCCAGTGGGCAAGGCACTTGCGCGGCGGTGACTTTTAATTCCCGTTCGTCGAAGTTGGTAAAACGGCACTTTTGAAAATCCTTGATAATAATCAGTTTCTAAAGCCGCTGTAATCCTGGAATTGTTGTTCTGGTTTATTTTTGTTTCCTGTGGCTTATGGCGTTTTAGTTTGGCTGACCTTGCTGATCATACACGCCATCTCTCTCTCTCTCTCTCTCTCTCTCTCTCTCTCTCTCTCTCTCTCTCTCTCTCTCTCTCTCTCTCTCTCTCTCTCTCTCTCTCTCTCTCTCTTAGAAACATTAAACCAGTTTAAATTTAGCTATATCTTTTTAGGTTGAAAGATGAATGTATGGATAACTACTCTTAAACTTTAAATTGTCGATATAAATTGTATCATTTGCAAAAAAGAAATAGTGGAAGAGTCAGGAAAGGTCGTTTTTGGAGAGAAAAGTGAAGACTCGGTGAATGAAGCTAGTCAATCAAGGAAGCGTGAAGATGTCACAACAATTAATGGGGATCCTGTCCATAAGTCATGCAGGTCTAACTTCACTAACAAAAGATCTATTGAGCAGTACTAGTCATCGCTATCGCAGGTGACGCAAAGTCAGAGGTAAAAATATTCCCGTTTATCTGAAAACTTCAACTTTAAATCCGATTGTTGCTTTTGCTCTACACCGGTTATAGTTGACAGAGCAAAGAAGAAGGAAGACAATTTCAAGGTTAGAACGAGAGACTTTGAAAACACACTAAGAGTGATTTGTGGAAAGAGAAATGATGACTGGTTAGGAGCAGTGATGACTAAAATTCTTGCTGCCACTGCCGATCTACACGCTGCTGATATAGTTTACCACAAGTCCTGCCACTCAAACTTTCTAACGAAACGTAATATCCCCAACAAGTATAGCGGAATTCCTTCACAGTCTGGAAAATGAAATCTGGTCGACCACAGAACTTGAATCAGAACGAGGCGTTCGAGAAAGTTGTTGAGTTTTTCCAGGCTAAAGATGATGAGCAACTAACACTGAATGATCTTGTTAGTATGATGAAAGACCTCATGGGCAATTCACAGGATTCTGGATGTAGTGAAAGATACATGAAAAAGAAGATGCGAGAGAGATTTGGTGAAAGCGCAGCATTTGCAGAGATAAACGGCAGACAGAACGTCATTACGCTAAGAGCCACAGCTCATGCCATTCTCCACGAGTATTACTTAAAGCCAAAAAATGTCGACGTGGAACTGGAGAAAGAAGCTATCGTCCTAGCTGCAGCAGATATAATCAAAAGTGATGCCCAACGTATTAAGCAACAAATAGATGTGTATCCCAATTCCGAAAACCACGGGGAGATAACAGACAACATCAAATACCTACACTCATCTTTGTGGCTTTTTCTCAATACTTTGTTCGTAGGAGACAAAAGAAATAGGAAGGTTGCGTCAATAGGTCAGTGCATGTTACAAGCCTGTCGGCCAAAGGCAATCAGACCACCTCTTCAGATTGGATTAGCTGTCCAGTTGCATCATCAGTTTGGCAGCCGCTTTCTAATTGACATGCTCAGTGCTATGGGTTTCAGCTCATCATATTACGAGACGAAGCTCTTCGAGCGTAACGCTGTGGTTTCTAACAGCATAAATATAGAGGGTCTGGAAGGAACTTTTTGCATGCAGCACATAGCTGATAACGTTGACCACAACAGCTGAACCCTTGATGGTCACGGCACTTTTCACGTCATGGGCAAAATTGTTTCTGTGACGCCACTGTTGAGGTCTTCAACTGTACTTAAGAGGAGATAGTTTATTACGTAAAGGCAGATAACTGAACCGAACCGAATTCCCATTAATTATCTCAGACAGACACTAGGACAACCTAATCTTCTGTACGATCCGCTACCACGAGTTTCGATTCTGGATCCCTCAAAATATTGCGACTTGCTATGGAAGATGTCAAGGACTTTTTCCTGCACCCTTGCCTAGCTGGCAGGGAGCTATGAGTGAGCTGTATGTTGATACGCAGTCAGGCTCTTACACAGGGAAAGCCTCAATTCTCTTCATGCCCATGATAGATATGAGCTCAAGTGATCCCATTTGTATCTACTCCACACTCAGCTTCGTTTGCGAACAGTGTTCCAGATACGGTGCGACTCCAGTACTGACCTTCGATCAGCCACTTTACTGGAAAGCTCTTACCATTATTGCTGCCGAGACGGATGCAAGTCCTATAAAAAATAATCGTCCTGCGGCTGGGTGGCTTCCACACACTCATGAGTTACATTGGGGATGTTGGACAGATTATGGAAGGCTCTGGACTTCATGACACTTTGGAAATAATATATGCGCCAAATACTGTTCTACAAATCATTTCTGGGAAAGCTTATTCCAGAGCTATACGAGGACACATACTCAGTGACTGGGCACTGAACACACTTCTTTTCACTGAACTTTACGGCACTGAAGATGGCGCTGATTCAGCAGACACGGAAAAAATATTCAGTGCCTCCGACGAGCTTATGGAGTTCTTCACTGTTTATCTTGGTGCATTGGAAGGTCACACAGACATGCGAAGTATAGAGGAAAATCTGTCCCTGGCAGAAGTCGCCAAGAAATTTTCTTCTCTTAAACAGTCACTTTCGGAAAAGTCACGTACGGTAAAACTGTGGATACAATATATGGAAATGATAGACATACTGAAGAAGTTCATCCAAGTAGAGCGTACGAAGAACTGGGATCTTCACCTTCAGGCAGTTGAAGCTATGTTGCCCTATTTCGCAGCGTCCAACCACTTCCTATATGCGAAGTCTGCCAGGGTGTACCTGCAAAATATGAAACAGCTGGAAACTACCAATCCCGACGTGTTTGACAATTTTCAGAACGGGAGCCATGTTATCCGCAGATCCGAAAAATTTTGGGCGGGCCTGTCATCAGATCTGGTCATTGAGCAGGTCCTCATGCGCTCGTTGAAAACTAACGGTGGTCTTACAAGGGGAAGCGGCATGAGTGAGTTGCAGAGGCTGACTTGGTTACTCTCAGCACCAACTTGTAGTGCAATTAATTCGTCGATGCAAACTTTTGCTAAAGTCCAATACGAGACGAGCGAACAGCACAAAGAAGTTAGAGAGTCGAGGATTGAACACGACAACCACGACACTAGCAAGCTCCTTTGCTTTCTTGCTGAGAGTACCCCTTTTGCAGAAGACCCGAGCTATCGACACATTATTTCTGGAGCTACGGCTGAATCAAAAAGTCAACATCGACACAACTAGATCCGTCGGACAAGAAATCATGGATAACATGACAGGGGAAAACGTCAACACGTACACATTCAAGAAAAAGTCTGTGGCCGTAACGCTTGCTAATAAATCTGCACCAGTAATTGACGGAGAGTCAGTTGCCGTTGATCCAGCATTCATGTTTCAGCGGCTGGTGACAGTTGCTGGAAATAGCGAAGATGATTTGGAGTCATACTTTAAGTATGAACTGTGTTCACCGCCTCCATCACTTTTTGAAGCAAACGGACTTCCACGAACAGCCGATAAGCCTGCCCTCACCGATGCGATGTGGCGTCTAGTTGCAGAGCTGCTGAAAACTGAAGACTTTGTCAAAGATTTCAGTGACAAGCATATAGTTCTCGATGGTGGGGCACTGCTTCAGCGAATTCCTTGGGAAATAACTCAACTTATGATAGTATCTGCCAGAAGTACTTTGACTACGTTGCACGGAAATACGAGGTGCAAAGAACGTCTGTGGTTTTTGACGGATACGACCAAGCACTTTCAATCAAAGACATAACTCATTTGAGACGGAGAGGGAAACGATCGTGCCCGCAGATCAATTTTAGCAGGAATATGGTCTGTTCTACAAAGAAAGAAGTGTTCCTAAGCAACTTCAAGAATAAGCAAGCAATCATAGCCATGACCAGTGAGTACCTGACCAAAGCTGGGTGTCAGGTATATCAAGCACAAGGGGACGCTGATATTCTCATTTTTCTAACCGCAGTTCGATCTACTTCTCTTATACCTACTGTCCTGGTTGGAGACGACACAGATCTGCTTATACTCCTCTGTAATCACGCACAGACAGATAGCCAAGCGATCTACTTTTACTCCGAACCTCGAGCTGAAATCTCAAAGAATAGAATTTGGGATATAAATGCAACGAAACTAAACCTTGGATCTCGTATATGCAGCACAATCCTGTTTGTCCACGCCTTCCTTGGGTGCGATTCAACTTCTCGTGTCTATGGCATTGGGAAGTCAGCGGGACTACAGCTTCTGATAAAAAACAACAAGTCTTACGAATCCGCTAAAGTTTTTATGGACCCACTATCCACCAAGCACGACATTTCAGCAGATGGGGAGAAAGCAATGATGCTTTTGTTTAAGTGTCCAGGCTCAATTTCCACCCTCAATCAGTTGCGTCATCTCAAATTCATCGAGAAAGTTACAGCATCTGCTTCGTATGTTGAGTCTAAAGTTCTCCCTCCCACCAGTGATGCTTGCAGCTTCCTCTCATTTCGAGTTTATTTGCAAGTTGAATCGTGGAAAACCCTGAGATGTAATCTCGACCCTGACCAGTTCGGTTGGGTAATTCAGAATGGATTATATCGCCCTATTTTTGGTGAACTCCCCACTTCCGCCAACTCTCTCTTTGCAGTTTTTCACTGTAACTTCAAAACCGACTGCTAAAATGTGCGATGCACTTGCAAAAGAAATGGCATAAAATGCATCTGGGCCTGTGGACCTTCCAAGGGAACATGTTGTGCTAACTGGTTACAGCTAAGTTTCTCCGAGTTGATGATCTCGAAGATCACGAAGATCTATGAATGTTGCTATTTCGTTTTTTATCACATTTGTATATTTTATAACTAAAAAGGTTGAGATTGCTTTAATCGTTAATTAAACCATCAAAATGGGTGATAGTTGTCATTCTACATTTTAAGACCGGTTTCTTTCAGATTCAGCGTGGTTTAACACTAGATGAGAAAATTCACCCTCCTCCCACATACTTCCCCTTTAAATATTGATAACTGTTGTTTATCCTTGCAGTTAGAGATCATTTTCAGATTCAGCGTACTTTATTACCCCTAAATGCATATTGTTTTCGTGGTTCTACGCATTTTTGCAAAAGACAAATGATGCAAAAGACCTCCTCAAAATCAACCTCAACCTAAAAAAAAAACACATTTGTGAAACAGCTAGAAGAGCAAACTTTGCATATTTGGAATCAGCGCATTTTCTGAGTCGGGTAGTCAAAGAATCTTTTCTATTGTAATTTGTTCCGGGTTAGGCCCTTTTTTTCACACACTTCCTGGACTATGATTACATGGACCGCATACCTTAAAATAGGTGTGAGAGCCCGTGGTTTATTTATTTAATTTTTTTCTAGCTATAAGCTGCTGAATTACCATTTTAAGAAAAAGATTCTGTTTATGCATGTTTTGGATAATTATTCTAATTGTTTTGATCTCTAAGTGTTTTCTAAATGTTTTAGATAATTATTCAAATAGCCTACTAATTATTAGTATCCTGTTATTATCTAGTGTTTGATTCTTTATATTTATTTTTAGTTTTGAAAAACGTTCCTGTTTTTTCTTCAGATATGAAGCCAAATTTCTTTTACAGCCTAAATTAGTTTTTTTTATTTATTCAAGAAAATGACCTCAGACTTTTTCAGTTTACTTTTTCTGGACCGCACCAATAGACACAGTGCCGGCCTATGGGGGTGACAAGTGGTTCGACCACACAGGGCCCAACGCCTACCTGAGCCCCATCCTAACAGGGCCAAATGTGTTTGCGATGCGGTATATTTCCCAATATAAAAAATTATAATAATATTACGCACATAGCAAAGTTTTCACGCTGGAGTTTCACGTCGTAAGTTAACATTATAGAACATTACTGTGCATATCTTCTTAACGCTGAATTTATGTTATATTTTAAATTCGTTATACTATAGCATGGAAGTGTTTTTACACGCATAATACATTCATTTTCTTATAACGCAAAATGCGGCGGCCCAAACTCTACTGTCAGCGCAAAGAATAAATTATAAGTGGTAGGACGCCTGCAGCACCCATCGTCGTTGCGTGGTTATTATTCGCCATCTTGTTGAAACCACAACGTTTCCCCTGAACCCTAGGAATCACATTGTTACCACTCCCGCTGGAGGCTACATTGTTATTACTCCCGCTGCATTATTACCTCGACCTCGGGCCCCGCGCACCAGCAAGGCCGTCTCTGTATAGACAGTAACCCTTAGAAACAGAAATAAATTCAAACGGTATAGCAGAAGTAACAATAAAAATCAATTCAAACTTAATGAACAGAAATTACCACAAACGGGAGTAGGACTAACATCCCTTAAATCTTTTAAAAACTAGAGCGTCATTTGAATTTTACTGAAAAACAATTTTTGCTTCAAGCTTCATGCTTTTTTGTCATAAAACCAATAAAAATCAATATAATAACCAATATCACTGAAAAAATTAATGAAATTCAGTTTACTACTGCTAATGCTACTACTAACTCACTGCAACACCAAGCCGCCAGAGGCCAACACAGCTACATACACTACTCCTCCATCCCAATCTATTCAAAATCTCCCTCTTTAAACCCTCACAGGAAGTTCCAATTTCCCTGAAATGTTTTCTTACAACTTCTCCCCCTCCCATTTGGAGACGACCTGTTTTTCATTTGGCCCTAGATGGTCGACATTCTGATTGACAGTTTAATATATGCAGAAAAATTATAATTCTGAAAGTCTCGGCAATTTAAGTTTACTAAAACTATAAGTGACACTTTTTTTTTTAAAGTTAAAAAAAACGAATATTTTTTATTATTATTTTTTTATTATTATTATTATATATATATATATATATATATATATATATATATATATATATATATATATATATATATATATATATATATATATATATATATATATATATATATATATATATATATATATATATATATATATATATATATATATATATATATATATATATATATATATATATATATATATATATATATATATATATATATATATATATATATATATATATATATATATATATATATATATATATATATATATATACATATATATATATATATATGTATATATATATATATATATATATATATATATATATATATATGTATATATATATATATGTATATATATATATATATATATATATATATATATATATATATATATATATATATATATATATATATATATATATATATATATATATATATATATATATATATATATATATATATATATATATATATATATATATATATATATATATATATATATATATAGTGTGTGTGTGTGTGTGATTTTGTGTTTTTGAGTGGGGGAGTTGTTGGGGTTGTGTTTTATTTTGTTTGTTTTATTTTTTTGGTTTTTGTTTGTGTGTATATATATATATATATATATATATATATATATATATATATATATATAACATTTTAAAACGTTCTGGTCTTTAAAAGGCATTGTGGCGCTTACCCTGCTCCTGTTTCTGGTAGTTGTATTGTGAAAAGTTTTTTTATATTAATTTCTGTTCAGTTTTAACTGACATAGTTTTTTTTTCACTGGGGTATAAAAGAACATAGTTTTGCAAAAAAATTCTAATATTAGTTGTACTATAGAACTTTGGATGGACGGGTATGCGGAAAATTATTTGAAAAAAAAAATAGAATGAAAATCTGCATAATTTTTGGCTTCCATAGAGCTGAAGCTATTTTGACCGCCACCATGTTACAACCTTGAATAAAAACAAATATAAATCGACCATCCCTCTTAATATGCCCTGAACTTTAAAACAAAATTCCCTTAGCCCTTCAAGAGAAATCGCGAGATGTACCCTTTTGACAACTTTGTATGCATACAATGTCATTTGATTTAGTTGAACGCACCCTAAGAGTTTCAACTTAATGTCCTTAGCCACTCCTGAGATATTACTGGTGACAACCCTAATCCATATAGTTACTTTTGATTTAGTTCAAAAACCTCTCTACGTGTCCTAAAACTTTCAACTTAATACACTTAGCCGATCCTTAGCTATCGCAGGTGCGCTCTTTTGACAACCTTGCATGCATATAGTGTCCTTGAATTTAGTTTAACATTCCCAACAGTATGCCCTAAAAGTCTACCTTTCAACTTTATCGTCGATCTTCTTCCGATCTTGAGATATTACATCTGTGCCATTATGAAAACCTGGATACAATTGAAATTTTTTAAAATACTTCAATAGTTGTAGTAGTAGTCAGATAATTTCTTTTACCATACTGCTTTTCCATTTAAAATTTAAGAGAAAAAAGGGTTTAATTAATCAAGCAGTGAACAAAACGTACTAAAAACAAAACAAAACAAAAGCATTAATTAAAAAATGTCCGAATATTTCAACTCCACATCCGGGAGCCTTTATAGGCGGGGAACAAAGAGAGAAAACAAAAATAAATTTAAATCATTAAAAAAAACACAACAAGAAAGAGAGAAAAAACAACAAAAAACAAACAAAGACAAAAAACTCATATTCTAAACAATCCCAGCACTGAAAAAACTGTAATTGTCTGCCTAATCACCGACTACCATTTGTCACTAGTGCAGCAGATATTTCTCCTATTTAAAGTCAGATTGGCAAATGAGATTTATTAAGAATGAAAACTATATTTATAGTGTATTAATTACAATATAGTATAAATAGAGTTTATATTTATTCATCTAGTAGTAGTCTCGGTAATAGCAGCAGTAAGGCGTCTTTAGACAGTGATTACAGCTACTAGAATCTAGCAGTTCTAAAAAATTTCGCTATTTCCCCGATTTCTTGCCTCTTGTAAATGACACATCTGTTTTTGCATCAATACTTCCTAGAGGATACTAATTAGAATCTATCATTTCTGAGCTGTTCTGTTGATCATGGGAACATGCTACATCTTTCCTTGCTTCTAACAACATCGGTTATATAACCCCTATCAGTTCCGAGGATATCGATTTTATAGCCCTATTAGCCACAAGAGAATATTCTATTCTCTTACCTAAAACACCTGACAATATTGGTTCCACCCAGGTGCATACATCAATTACATTCAACTTCCCAAGTTCTTTAGTTTATTTAGATTTAAAGCATATTTTGAAGTAAAGTTGATTTGTAAAACGTCTGACGCATATTTCCCCCTAATTCAATGTCTACTTTTATGCTCCGATTGTTCCCTTAACCAGAACAAGATATGGTTTTAAGTTGTTTAAGTTTACAGATAAGTTTTAAGTTATTCAGAAAATAAAGTTTTGTTCTACCAAACGAAACCACACAAAAAGCTCCGACGGAGACCATACCCTCTCCGACATCTCTTATGGACTACCATAGATTTTTTTACGTTTTTTTTTATCTTTTTAAGTTGTTGATTTCTCTGTTTTAATTCATTTTACTCCATTTTTAAATATTAATCATACATCAGACTTGAAATTTTTCAGATTTTTAGAACTAAAGCACTCATATTTTTTTTTTTAACTATAATCAAAAGATCAATGATATTGACCCCATGTGCCGAAAAAAGCTTGGGGAATTTTTCCCTAAGTGACAAACTGCATCTCAATTCAGCATCGAATCACTTTAGACTCTTGAAAAGAGCGGCCGGGTAAAAACAGTTCACTCTTTACTTATTGTCCCCAAAAAAAGACCCTTCGACAATTAAATCTTACTTTTTTTTCTTTTTTTTTTTTTAAGAGCGACGGTTTGAATATTTTTCTATTTATATATCACTTGGGCCACATTCTATTTCTTTTAAATCTAAGTTCCACAACTGTTATCATTGAATTATTTGAATTCGATTCTGAATTTTAAGTGGAATGTTTACGTTCAATTAAAAAGAAAAAAAAACAGAATTATAATTCCACCCTGCTCACGTTTGTTTTCAAAATATTTCAAAATATTTGAGATTTATATAGACAAGTATCTCGGTGGGCAAACACAGTTTGCAAAATTGAAAAACATAACTAAAAAGATTTCCAAACAAGAAACATAGCCGAAAAAAAGCTTAGGAAATAGCGTTTCTTTAGCAATAACGCGAAAATGCTTATAATTTAATGTCCTTTGATATTTCTTCAGCTGAAATCGTAAACTATATTTCCTTCCTCAAAAAATCCTATCATCCCATTTTTTTCGTGTATTGTGAAATATTTATTTTTTAAGGTGATTTTTATTAAATAAAAAATCAAGCTACAGCTATTTAATTCAACGCATGATTTTCTATATTTTTTCATGTCTATTTTAATGTTTTGCTTTAAGCTAGTAAAGAGTGTGATACATTATTCACCCCTTCATAAGGTGACTGATTTTTACAAGTAATCTTAGCAGTAAGCCTGAAACAAATTAGCAGAATTTCTATTAAAGGAATCTCAAAAAGTTTGACCTTTCCTATTTCAATGTTTTCCCCTCCATTTCTCTCCTTTAATTTTAAATGATTTTTCATATATTAAAAATATGTTGAAAGTAAGTTCAAGATCTGTTAGATGTGACAAACTAGCAAATTTATTTGGGTTATCTTTTTTTTTATCTCAGTTTATGTTACTTCTTACACCATTTTAGGCTTGTGAAGGGAGGTTAGGCGAGTTTTTAGTATCGGTTGAAGTATGATACCTAATTCAACCAATCGTGGTAGATAGTGGCTCTACACCTCAAAATAGAAGGGTAGTATTTGTATCATGTCTCCTTATTTCTAAGGAGAAAAAATCAAGTTGCTCTGGTTAAATTTTAACATTTCTATTTTTTAGGAAATCCTCAAAATTCCATTTTGATTTATTCACGTAATTGCGTCTTTAGAATTCTTGTCATGAACTGTTTACCCTTTTCCTATTATGTTCACTTAATTTCGTGTTTTTAATTTTGCCATGATGTTTTCAAAAGTTTTTCTTTTTTCGCTTATGTCCTTCCATCTTTTTTCAAATTTTAAATTTTCAACATTTTCTTTTTTGTTCACACAATTTCGTCTTTTTCAAATTTTGAACCTAAGTTTTCAAAGATTTTCGATTCCTATCGTAGGGATTTCAGATATTTTCAATGTTTGTAGAGCAGAAACATGGATTTTTAATTTTTGTCGTGCCTGTTACGATTTTATAATTTTTTTCGAGGAAATTCACATTTTTCAATTTTGTCCAACTAATTTTCTCAATATTAGGTTTCTTTAATGGATTGTATCTGTCTTCACTTCTGGTTTTATGATTTTTAAACAGATTAAGATCAGTTTGGAGTGATAATTTGTTGATAACTGCTGTTCTCAGATTCGTATGTTGAGTTTCCCGCTGGTGTGTTTTTCATTGACCGAGTTCCCTGCATTGACTCAATAGGCTTGAATTTAGCCATAATGAGTTTTCAGATGTGGATGTTAAGCTTTACTGAGTCTACTTCTGTTGAGTGCTTTCAGTCCTTAAATTCATTTCTATCAAATTCAGGAAACTTATTGATTACCAGATCAAAATGTCACTTTAACACCCTAAATGTTACTTCAAAATTTTAGGTGTTCATTTTAAAAATTTTGGCTGGGTATAAATCTCGATACATTTGACTAAAATATAATCAAATAGTTAAAGTTTTGAAAACAAAAAGTGTTCAGTATTCATTTAAAAGTTTTGCTTGGGTATAAATCTCGATACATTTGGCTTAAATATAATACAATAGAAAAGTTTTGAAAACAAAAAGTGTTCAGTATCTTTTTAAAATTTTGCTTGGGCATAAATCTCGAAACATTTGACTTAAATATAACAAAATAGAAAAATTTTGAAAATAAAAATTGTTCTTGTAAAATAATTAAAGTAAACTGTCATGAAAAAAAATATTTCTATGACGTATTGTTTTCTCTCCCGTAGCCTTGATTGGTATTCTGATTTTTGTTTTTTTTATTGTTTTGACAATAAAAAATACAATATCCAGAACACGCTGCGTTTTCAGTATAAATGCCTCAGACACTCTAGTCTTTAGAAAGTTTAAGCGGGCAGTGAATTTTCTTTTATTTGTGGCATATTCTGTTATTTTCAAGTTTGATTTGCTCATTCCTTTAATGTCTGTTTGTCCTGTGGTGGCGTAGTGGGTTTGATGTCAGCTTGGTATTACGGGACCAAAGTTCGAACTCAGCTGTAGCTATTAGACTGTAGGGCCGATGCACACTGCAAGTTGAAATGTAATTTATTATATGACTTCACATTTGTTTATTTTCAGTGTAAATATCACAAAAAACTTCTTTGAAAACTCTTTTTTTTAAATTAATAGCACAAAATGACGGAGATTCTATGCCTAAAGAAAAAATAAAAAAATTGTTTCACCTTCTTTCTTTTATTATGGTCTTTTTCATTGTTTTGTGCTAATTCCTTTGATATTGTTGTCTAGTATTCTCTAGGCTATAAGCCTAAAAATGTCACAAAGGGTCATAAATTACCTTTTGAAATACAGCTGAAAAAACTAATAAGATAAGCATATATAAATTAATGGTAAGAATTTTAATCAAGACAATAAAATAAAAATGTTAAAAAGCCAGAATATTTTGGCTTTAAATCATTAATCGCTTTAACAAGAATAATAAGAATCTACACTGAACCACCAAAACAAACAAGAAAGAAGAATAATAAGAAGGAAAGTGTGGTATATAACCAAAATACAAAAAAAACATTGTTTTCACCTTGCCCTTGGGAAAAACCAGCTACAGAAAAAACGATTATAAACGTTGCAGGATGTAAAGCCAAAACATTCGGGCCATTCTTTTACTTTATCTTTATACTTTATCCTTTGATACTTTTTTGTCAACTGTATAATTTGGAATACTATATCCATTTTGATACACTTTCGTTTCTTAAATTTGTAAATGGAATGGCAGTGTGGACAAGTATGGTCTAAAAATTATTTACCTTTGGTACTTTATCTTTTTATTACTTTTTCTATTAATTACACATTCCTAAATTCCCATTCATTTATCATTGAAAAGCAGTATGATCTTAAAAATTATTAAGCTGAATAATATTTCAACCAGAAACGCAGGCTACGATCAAATAACATGATTTATATAATCAGATGGAATCAGTCCCATCCTCATTAGCTAAACGTGATTTTCAATATAACACATGATTTATTCTGGAAATAGTAGTTTGTACAATAAATATTGTATTACGAATAAAAATAACAATCAAAATTATTTGAAGCATTCGCAAAACAAAACCTACACACTTTTGGCAGCATTCACACTTAGCATTTACATTTATAATCTCACTTTTTACAGATCTATATATCATAAGTAATAATTACATTTTTATTATTATTGATTATTTGAAACAACTAAGGACGACATGAATATATAAACTAAATATTAAAGTCTCATCTGAAGTGTATGGAATGGAAAACGGTCGCAGTGGCGGATCCAGGATTTGTTTTAGGGGGGGGGGAATCGGTTTATCTGATAAAATTGCGTAAGGAGCAAGTTTAATTAACGCAAATTTGCGTTAATTAAGTAAATTAAAATACTCTAGATTATTTTAGGGGGGGGGGGGGCCTCCTCGCGCCTCCCCTGGATCTGCCACTGAATGGTAGTACAATTTACAAACTACACTAATGATCATAAACCTATGAAAACAGAAGAACATTTTCAACAGCTTGAAACATGCGTGGGAGGATGGGTGGTAAAGTCTAATTGTGGAGGCTTCAGTCAATTTGAATAAAAATTCAAATTGCACCTGATTGATTTTTCTCTTTGAAAATTTAAACCAGTAAAAAGAAACAAAAACTTTATCGTCACAAACACACAAGATCATTTTAAAAGTTGCCTCTCTGATCCTCTGTGATTGTAAACTTCTTACATTTTATCTTTCATTGGACCTTTTTATTATTGCTATTTGTAGCTTGATATACCTTGAATCCTCTAGATTTAAATTGAAAAAAAAGAAAATACTTAATCTTACAAATCAAGGAATCCTATAGCTTCACATATCTTCAGTGTTAATATGTAATGCTTAATATTCAGTTTTGTCAACACATTCATAAATTGCAAGACAGAATTAAGAGTAGGCAGGTACATGGGGAAGGGAGAAGAATATTAGAAACAATCCTCTCAAATATTGACACAAGTCTCCTTTTGGTGTTTTCTAGTATTGCTTCCCCCTCTCTTCCCGAATTACACTCCTACACCCAAGCCTGATAATAAAAAAGAAGCTGCATAGGAAAAAACAACATCAACAGGCATTAAAACAGTAATTATCAAAAACTATCGCGATTAAAAATTAGTAAACTAGTCAGTAAGAGTATTATTAAATAATTTTTATAGTAGCGTGTACCAGACAGTCACATATTATATTATGCAGCTATTCTTTTACAGCTTTGAACTGCCTTTCTTTTACTCATTGGATTAATTCATGATCCTATTTCACCAACTTTTTATTTTTGGGAAGGGGGCTAAGGCTAAGAGACACCATTTCAATTTTTATTTGAAGGGGAGAAAGAACCAAGCACTTTGACAAGAAAACACTAAAAAATTCCAAGCCCCAAGAAACAAGTATTTTTGTTAAATTTAAAACTTGGAACATTCCAGAATTGCACTTTTAGGGAAATGTTTGGTGTTGGAAAGGAGAATAAGGTAGATGGTCTTCCTACCAAATGATGAATCTGCTGGAGTGTTTATTTTCAGTTTTATCGCGTTTTAGCTCAAAATGAATTTTCATGGATAGGTAGAATTCTACCAAGTTTTTTTGTAGGGTCTCAGGCCCCAAAAACAGTGTTTCAGGGCGGCTCTATCCCCCAATTCTACTGAAGACGCGTTTAATCATCAACCTCACCTCAGTGCAAACTTTATTTTCATAAATGTCTAGATATTGACTTATGCTCATTTATGTTGTTCTGTCTTCCCTTAACGGTTGAATAAGTGTCATAAGGACTCTAAAACTTAGGAAGCTTATAAACAAATTATGGAGAGTATATTCCTCCTTGTCTTGAGTCCTGTGTAAGATGTATATTCCAAATTGATAGCCATTCTGAAACAATCGGTAGGTACTAAAATGAATAAGAAAAACAGGATGGTGGTTCACTTTAGCTTTATAAGCGCTATTCGTCTTATTTACATTATTGTCTTAAAATTAAGGATAGTTATATCAATTATTTGCTAGTTAAGCTAAATGACTAAACCTATTAAGACGGAGCTTTAGTCAGACACAGACAGACAATTAAATTTAGAATATGAAATTAACCAAATCTAAGACATTTCAAAGCTATCTAACATAAACATCATTTTACACTAGGATATTTTGTAATGGGCCCTAGGTAGATTTTTATCTTCTGTATGACAACTACTTAAGGTTATTCTTGAAGAAGAATACTCCAAATAAACGGAAACAATTCAAAACCATAACAAAGATAGGAATGAAAGTATGGAAAGTGTGCTGGCTATTGCTTGCGCTGCGCCTGTCATTGGCATGGGTGGAACAGTTGTCACTTGACGCAGGGTTCTAATTTTTTTCGGCGTCGAAAAATCACCATAGCCTGCGCTGCTTCTAGCTGCGATACGGATTTCATATTCAGTGTCAAAATGTAGACCAGCAATTGAACATGGCCTTGAGTCTAAAAGTACAACAAGAAGTTTAGGTTTGTTTAAATCTTGTCTTCAATTTAATGAAGACACTAAATGTAAGAATCGGATAGACGGTGAAGAAATATACATAGAAGCATTCTACCAGGAACAATGGTTGCACATTATTCAAGCATAACTGAGCCTAGCGTATATAAAAACCATATATAGGCCTTAGAACGGTAAAGTTTACGATAAAATATTATGAAAAAGTATGTTAGAGTCCTAAATTAGTCTAAGGTTAAAATATTCAACTAGGTACTGTGAATTATTTTTCGGTAAAATATTTTTCACGGATTTTAACCCCTCCCTACTGAAAAATATTTAAATTCTTGCCCCCCCCCCACGTGAGAATCCTGCAGGTACCATCGACAGAGCGAGTGTATGCTAGTGTAGCCAGGCATTAAAATTCAATCGCAAAATCAAAAAACTACAACTGTAATCACATAAATGGACACTTCTTAAATTTGCTATGATATTTGCCTTAAAAAAATTATAAAACGGACAAAAGATGAAAGAGAAAGACAAAATAAACTTAATTCCTAAAGTAATGGCATTATAGTATCTGTTTGATGTAAAATACCAATAGTGCCACTGATAAACAACTACATATACTTGTACTTACGTGCACTTTATATGTTATCTTTGGGGAGGGAGCTATCGGCCCAAGTTTTATTGAGTAGAGCACAAAAATACTTTACTTTTGCACACCGTTTGAAAGAGGCATTTACATTTAAAACTATTGAGCCCTACAAAGACGTAAAAAGATCATTTAGCCATAATGGGAGGAGAGAGTTGCCGACCTGGCTTCGAGTTGAAACCTTTTAAATGTAGTTGAAAGCATTTATTATTGCTTTCAACTACATTTACAAGGTTTCTACTCGAGGCCAGGTGAAGAGCTATACCTAATCAAGGCTGTCATAGCGCAAAACTAGAGTAGTATCCCATCTCTGCTTTCTACCGGGTCCGACCCCCCTTCGAATCCCGACCTGGACACTTTTTCTAAGCATGTAAAAGGTGCAGATGTTATGACCTGTCTCTGGAATACGACGGGTGCCCTGTTTCCAAGTGACGCAATATTGTTTCACTATTTCCGTATGATTAATCGAAGTGTGATCGGGATAATGCACAAGTAGTAATACATAGTTACGAGCCCATCATTTAAAGGAAACATGGCACACCCTCGCGCTTTAAATATTAGAAAAAATAGCATAGGACCTCCATGAGGTCCATAGGAAAAATAGCATGGAATTTTTGTAACATGCCCTCTGACGTCATGACACACCCTTAATCTATTCTACGACACAGATAGTAGATTAATAAGGCATTTCTGCAACATGCCCTGTTTCTACGACACAGGTACCAGATTCCAATAGGATTACTATGAGAGCCCTGTGAAGGGAGCCCTGTTTCCAGCTGGCAAGATTTCTATGACAGCCCTCCGACGTCACAACACACCCTCACATTTTAAGTAGGTTCATAGGAAATAAACATGGGATTTTAAATGGTCAGACAGGGAAATTAACATAGGATTTCCACGACAGACCTCTGACGTCACGACTGCCCCTCGCCTTTAAACGGTCAGATAGGAAAATAAACTTGGGATTTCTGTGACATACCCTCTTACGTCATGTCATCCCTGGCAGGCTTCCCGGTGTTTCAGATGTTTTATTATTTCTTCAGTATTAAAAAACAGTTCAGTGTGTTAATATGGAATCTGATTTTTCACCCGAAATGTTCAAAGCATTTCTTTTTTTTTATTCTTTAGTTCTTTGTAGTCCTCGCTGGGACTTGAAAGGTCCATTCCCTTCCAATGGAACAGCGCTCCAAGCAAGAGGACTAACAAGCCATTCCCAATATTCTTTATCAGAGAAATATTTTCAAGAAATAACACATTACCGTGACGTGACAAGACACACCTCTGTCTATTCCATGACACATCTGGCAGGATTCCAAGCTCATGTTGGTCTTCTCCTGGCCAAGTGTAACATCGATGATACAAAAAGAGCAGAGGAAATATTTACTTTTTAGACAAAATTGCTCTAAATGTATTTATAGTGATAAAAACTAAGCGGTGCTAAAATTGTGAACGCACCTTGGTCGTCCTAAACAATAAATTTTAAAAACACCGCCTCTGTAAACAAAAGTCTTATTAATTAAAACAAATTTACAAAAATATTAAAACAATGAAAACAAGCAGTTAAAAAACACGACAAACAAAAAATAAAAGGTGGAAAAAGCATTACAAAGCACCCCCACCACACAATGCCATTACATGCCTGTCCTTATCCACCTACGTGCCCTCCCCGCTTTGCAGCGGCATACTCGTACACTCCTGCAACATCACATTGATCAAAATGCTTAATTTTATTGATTTTGAACAAGTTCTTTTTATTGCTCCTTAACCTTGTTTTTACATTTTCGTAAATTCATGTGACACCATATTGATTAAAATGCTTAATTTTATTGATTTCGAACAGATTCCATTTTCATTAACCTTGCTTGTTATCCTTGCTAGGATCCCCGACTTTCTAAAATACACGGTTCTTTTTTTGGCATATATTACGATAATGGTTTTCCCACCTTTTATTTCTTGTTTGTCGCGTTTTTTAACTGCTTTTTTTAATTATTTTTAATATTGTTGTAAATTTGTTAGTTAACAAGAATTTTATCTCCAAAGTCTGTGTTTTTAAGATTTATTGTTTAGGACGACCAAGGTGTTTACACCAATTTAAGCACCCTTAATCTTTATTGCTATAAATACATTTAGAGAAATTTTTGTCTAAGAAATAAAAATTTCCTCCGCACGGTTTGCATCATCGATGTTACTGCTGGCCAGGAGAAGACCAAAATGAGCTTGCAATCCGGCCAGATGTGTCATGGAATAGACAGAGGTTTGTCTTCTGACGTCACGGGAATGTGTTATTTCTTGAAAGTATTTCCCTATTACAGAATATTAGGAATGGCTTGTTAGTCCTGTTGCTTGGAGCGCTGTTCCATTGGAAGGGAATTGACATTTCAAGTCCCAACGAGGACAAAGAACTAAAGAATAAAAAATTTTAACATTTCGGGTGAAAAATAAAATGCCATGTTAACACGCTGAACTGTTTTTTATTACTTAAGGAATAATAGAGCACCTAGAATGCCGGGAAGCCTGTCAGAGATGACATGACGTCAGAGGGCATGTCATATAAATCCCATGTTTGTTTTCCTATCTGACTGTTTAAAGGCGAGGGTGTGTCGTGACGTCAGAGGGCTGCCGTGGAAATCCCATGTTAATTTCCATATCTGACCATTTAAAATCCCATGTTAATTTCCTATGAATCTATTTAAAGCGTAGGAGGGCTGTCATAGAAATCCCATGTTAATTTTCCTGCCTGACCGTATAAAGGCGTGGGTGTGTCGTGACGTCAGAGGGCTGTCATAAAAATCTTATCAGCTGGAAACAGGGATCCCGTGGGAATCTTGCCAGGAATGCCGTGACGTCACAGGACTCTCATAGAAATCCTGTGGGAATCTGATGCCTGTGTCGTAGAAACAGGGCATGTTGGAGAAATCCCATGTTAATCTACTATCTGTGTCGAAGAATAGATTGAGGGTGTGTCGTGACGTCAGAGGGCATGTCAAAGAAATTCCATACTATTTAACTATGGACCTATTTAAAGCTTGAGGGTGTGTCATGTTCCTTTTAATAGATTGGTTAGTAACTATTTATTTCTACTTGTGTATTGTCCCTACCACCTTCCGATTAATCATACGGAAATAGTGAAACAATATTGCGTCACTTGGAAACAGGGCTCTGGCCGTATTCCAGGGATATGGATATTCAAGGGAAAAAATGTCCTGATCTGGATTCGAAGGGGGTGGGCCCCGGTAGAAAGCAGAGATGGAATACTACTAACTAGATTACCAGAGCAAGCGTGGCGCCTTCTATCAATGGTTATAGATCGTCAAGTTATACAATAGTCTACTCTTATTCCTTACACCTGATTTTAGAAGAGCCAGAAGACAATATAAAATATTCTCCAGAAGAAATGAGGGCCTAACCGCAGACACTTTACAATGTTTAAGACTATGGTCGGCAAAACATCCTAAGGCAAAAAAAATATAGCAACCCGTTGCTACTAGTAAATTAGCAATTAATCCTTACTGGCCAAGCCAGTTTATAACGCCTTTTCCATGCGGTTTATCACACTATCGAACGCCCCTTTGTTAAATAGATAAATGGCAGCATAATTGTAGAATCTTTATAAGGTTTAAGATCAAGGTCAACTAAAAGAGACCCCTGAAATGAAGTCAGCATGACCTATTGCTGACATGTAAGGAAGATTTCTAAGATTTTGGATCCTCATCTAATAGACACACGATTCAAATCAATGCGAAGTACCTGTTTTGGTGTTTTAGGGATGCAAAAACGCGATAATTTTGCATATAATTATAGCGGTAATGATTCTGTAAAAATTAGTTATACATGTACATATATTATCAGGGACGACAATTAGAAAGGGACAATTACCCTTCCCCAGTTTCTAAATTTTGAAAATTACCATTGTTTTGGTATTTCTGCATTCTGATTGAAAAAAATAGCGCTCCCTTCGTAGAATTTGAAATACATTTCGACCCACCCACCTTGAATTTTTGTGAGTTTGTGCTCTTGAATATCTTCTTTCTAATTTAAGTAAAATAGTATTACAATTTAACTTGATTAGTTGGACTACTACTATCTCTGCATTATATCTTACTCCGTCGTTTATTCTACGGTCTTCGAAACTTCTTTGATCGTCACACATTTAAGCGAATACTCAAGAGATCGAGCCTGAACTAAAATAATTTTTCATGCAAGAACAAATACTTAGGCACGTAAATGAGATGATGCTTACAGCAAAGTTTACGGAGATGTTGTAATTAAACATATTTAGAAATATCTAGTGAGTCGTGACTTGAAACAGCGAACTACCTCTAACTTTTGTCAATTACTTTATTAAGCCTCGTTTCGCCTGTAGCAGTCTTTCTAAGGCACACCCAAGTTAGAACTCTAGATAATCAAATGTAGCCTCTTAAATTTTATCTTAAGGAAAAGGAATATATGTCAGCAGAATTCACAATTTCTAGATAAGGGAAAGATATCCCTTGGAGATACTTTTTTCGGAACAACTCTGACCCCATTTTTATCTATTTCTAAGTGCAGAGTGAGAAACATCGGAGGTAATTAAGGAGTAATTAGCCTTGAAATTTAGAGCCATTTGTAATTTTATGTATTTTTAAGAAATAAATTAACAGAACTAAACACGATGAAATAAAGAAGAACTAGCAACATAGAGCTCAAAGACAATCAAAACTAGATAGACTTATATTTTTAAGTTGCCCCAAAAAGAAGCTTATGTTTAAACAATATGTTGTCACCAGTTTACGCTACAAATAACCAAGCTTTCGTTGCTTTGTTGGTTGTGGTTGTTATCCAAATGATACTAAATGAATCAATGTGTTTGATAAATCAAACATTTAAGATTTCCTTCATATCTTTTAAATATATTCTTGTGCCTAAAAAAAAAGATTTATCTAAGAAATTCTGAATTTTCAATGAGAGTGAAACTGAGATTTTTTGTAGGAGAAGGTAAATGTTCAAAAATTTGGATTACATGTCATGTAAGGTTTACACGGTACGTCTGGATAACATTAATTTATTTTGTATTTAGAACATTTTGATTATTTTGTGTAACTCATCGCTTTTCAGTTGCGATTCCTTCCAACGGCAAGTACAACTAGTTTGGACTAACAAATAAACGTTCAAATGGAGATAGGTCCATTTATTTAGACAGTGAGAACAGGTAAAAGCGTCTAGATGTTTCTATCACATATACAGCAATCGTCATCAGTAGAGATACAAAAGTGTAAAAATAAAAACTAACATATTTATAAAAAACAAAATTCACTAGATTTTTCTGACAGAGTTCAAACACTGGTTTCATTAAAAAAAAAAAAAAAACCTGGTGAATGACCCGGAAGTTGATTATTTTGTTTTTTATAAATATGTTAGTTTTGTTTTAACACTTTAGTATTTGTACTGATGATGATTGTAGTATATGTGATCGAAATATCTAGACCTTGTACCTGTTTTCACTTTCTAAATAAATGGACTTATCCCCATCTGAACGTTTGTTTTTTCGTCATAGAAAGGCAGTGTGGAATTACAGACTATAGTAATTAGAGATCTATACTTCAGTTTCCCATTCTTTTTCTTTGACTTATATGTGAGATTGATTAAATACAAAAGAAAAAAGCTTGTGGAAAGCGATAACTTACTCCTAGAATCATTAAAGTAGTGAGTTTCGGTTGTTTGCTTGATGTTTTTGAGTAAGATTTTTCAAAATTGTACCTTGGGATAAACTACGAAAAATTAAAGAAGAAATGACATACTCTTGCTTGATCATTTTGAATATTGCGATTGTTCAAAATTGTGTCTTGAGATAAAGAAAAGAAGACCTGCACACTAAAGAAGACCTGGCCTGTTTTTTTTTTTTTTTTTTGTCATTTTTCTCTTTAAGTTTTTATTTCAGGGAATACTGCATATGCCTACTTACAAATATAAAAAGCCAATAAAAAATAAAAGAAAAAAGGACTTGATCAGACTGGCTCCTCAAAGGACCATGCAATAAGATCAAGATATTTCAAATAATAAAAAAAATATCGGGAATACCATTAATTAAAAAAAAAACAAAGTTTTTCTGAAAGAAGTAAAGAGCAAAGCTCAAACTTAAAATCAACAAAAATTATTGCTTTATAGCCTGTCTAACATATATCGATAAAACTAGTTCGAATAAACCAACTGAAGATTGAAACCAACTGAAACTAACTTTAATAAGAGAAAGCTATGTTTCTGTGATTATATGGAAACACTAAACGACATAGGAGTTTTGGTACAGTAAAAGCAAGCCAATTAAGGACACTTTTCACAGTATAGAAATAAAGTATTTTAGGATTGTTGCTTATTTTTTTTCGTTTAAATTGGTATCACGTCTGCACAATGAGACAGTCCAATCATTAGATCTCGTTTTGGTTCTGAAAAGGACATTTCATGATTGGTTTGTAGACAAGTCCGAAGTGAAGCCATCTTGATGGTATTGTGACTATAGACTAGCTTAAAGATTTGAATCATAACCTGAAATTGCCGGATTTCCGGGGCTCGTATTATGTTTCCTTCGTCTTCATTTCGAGTAATACTAAAGCGTGTTTTTTTTTACAATTCAGAATTGTATATTACACACTGTTGGTGTTTATAGTTGATGAAACCAAGATATTATCTGATACGTCAATCCATTATTTTTGTATGCTGTTCAATGACTTTGCGGTTATTAAAATTTTATCTATTTTTAGGCTTAATTTTTTAATATAATTTTAATTATATGCTGAAATTTTCTGATATTACAGCTGTACTAAGACTATGAAAAGTGTTATAAATTAATTTGTTGTTATCAGGCTATGTACTCACTTTTGACTACTAAATCAATATTCTTGTTTTTTATACTTAGCTTTTGTGTTATCAGTAAAGAGCTAGTTTTCTATAATCATACAAATATAGGGAAACATCACCAGATTGTTTATTTGCACTAGTTTATCGATAAATGTTAGATAGGCGGTAAAGCAGTAATTTTTTTTCGTTTAAAGTTTCAACTTTGGTCCTTACTTCCCTCAGAAAAACTTTGTTATTTTTTTAAATTAATATTTGTCCGTTTTTAACTTCAAAAATAAAAAATGAAAGAAACTACATGAAAAAAGTTTTTGTCTAACTTAGTTGACGATAGGTTAACATGGCCTATTGCTAAAATAGGGTCCTATAGCCTATACTTTATATTAGGGTTATCTTTTCTCCCACGTATTTACAGTTATCAATGGATGAACTCCTTACTAAAAAAGACGGAAGCCATTAGTTTATATACATAGAAGAAAATACAGAACAAATGTTTATGTATTGACATCAAAATTCCCCCCCCCCCCAAAGGCAACAATTTTGAAGTCAAAAGAATTTTGCCTTAATTTTTGCAAGACAGTATTGATGACTGCCCTATTGTTCATACAGGGACTATTATGCCACTTTTTTTCATTTATTGGCTTTCATAGGGCACCGGAGTTAGTAAGCTGCTCTCCTCACTTTAGTTTTGGATCTCAAGTACCACCAACCCGGGTATCGAAGACCCGACTTTAGTGAGAACATATGGAAATTAAAACATTCACAACCAATGATTAGTTTCCAAACAATAAAAGATTTCCCATAAAAATACTGTGTGAATGATAGAGACAAATCATAATCTTAACAGCGAATGCTTAGTTCCACAACAGTGATTGTAAAAATAGTATTTTATATTTCTTTTTTTTTCCTCACTTGTATATTACTAGATAACTTTTATTACATGATCAAATTGCTGCTTTAAAAGCAAATACATTTGCTACAAAATTGTGCATGGTATTTATGATACGGGGAAACAAAATTTGTTGCAACAACTGACAAGTTTGCGTTACCTTTAGTAGTACTATTTAAGAGCACCGACTTTGATTTATTATTTTGAATTTTGTACTTTGTCCTATGCAAGCACTGATAAATCATTCAAACACTTAATATACAAGAGTATTTTACTCGCAATTATGATTCAGTGTTTTCTTCTTACATTATGCATAACTATGAAAATTCTTTTATTATAGTTTCGACTATAATAAAAGTCGAATATACGAAATATATTCGACTTGGCATGGGTTACCCTTAATTACAGTTTTTGTCCTGAACTGTCTGAAGACTCAGTAACCGTATTTGCAGACCCATATTTATTTTATTTCAGTTGAAGCTCCTTCAGGTCAAAAAGAAGGAGGATTCACCTCTTAGACTCCTTCATTTGGTAGAATATTGGTGGGCTAAGCATACAAATAAATTTGAGACCATACTGGCTATGCATGAGGAAACAAAAAAAAAAACGCAACGAACAGAAAAACGAGGATAATCACAGCTAGTGAAAAACACGACGAATACCATTGAAAAATTTTGGTCGAGACCTGAAATCCTCAGAGCAGAATTAGAAATAAAAGTGAAAAACATACACCAAACTCTACAGGACAACGTGAAAATACAGACCAAAATCACATACTCAAATATGGGAATAAAAACAAAATTTGTTATTCCTGTTTCTGCACTGACGACGGTCGAGCGGAGGGACTGAAAAGTTGACTACAATTGGTTATTGTGATAAAATTATAAACTCACTGTCTTTAAATAGTAGCTTCAATGTATTTTGTTTGAATATGTGTGGGATAAGAGACAAGTGGGATAGGCTGAAATCGTATTTGTGGTCCGATAATTCTTGCCCTTTTAATGTAATAGGCTTAACAGAAACATAGTTATCTGATAGTGAAAATTTAACAGCTTATGATATACATGGCTGTATTTCTGTTCATGTCCCTAGGATGGTAGCAAAGTGCTCAGGGGCTATTTATTTATTTATGAAATCTGATATGGAATTTAGTAGACGGTCTGACCTTGAATCCTAGTGTACATCAGTAGTGTCTAATAGTAGGACAGTCTATTCTCTCGTCGTTGATCTGGAAAGCCAGTTTGCATGTGATGCTGTTAGTTTGTTTTATAAGCCCCCTCCTTTTCCAACACATCTGTTCTGCGATTTGCTTGATCAGGTTTCTTGTGTTGGAGCTTTCTCTAAAAATGTATTTGCGTTTTGGGAGATTTTAATTGTAATGTGTTAAATGTTAGATCAAGTGATGAATGTGACCATCTTTTTGATGTGTTTTCTTCTTCTGGGCTACTTCCTTCAGTTTTTTTTTCCTCCTCGTGTTGACCGTACAAGGAGCTCTGCCACTTAAATAGATAATATTTTCATTTCTCATTCTCCTAATTTGAAGTTTACTTCTGGTCTTGTTTTTACTGACCTTTCTGATCACTTCCCTATTTATCGATCACTATTTGTGCTAAAAACTGAGATTGCTGTGGATGAGCAAGGTGAGCCTTCTGTTAGAACTTTTACAGATAAAGAAATTTATAATTTAATACATAGTCTTCAGAGTAATGATTGGTCTAGTTTTCTTGAAGTTAATGATGTTGAATGTGCAACGAGTTTATTTTTGTATCGTATGGGAGCTCTGTTGAATAAGCATTTTCCTCTTATAAAGAGGCCAAGGAATTCTACACCCAAATGCCCATGGATGTCTAGAGGTCTGATCAATGCTACACATATGAAGGTGTCTCCGTTCAAGGCTGCATGTAAAAGTAAGACACAGGATGATTTTTTGAAGCATAAACATTATAAAATGTGCTTACTTCTGCAGTACGCGCAGCCAAAAAACTCTATTTTTCGCGACGAATTGATGAGTGTAAGGGGAACTTGCAAAAAGTTTGAACTGTAGTTAATGAAGCTCATTATCGCAAGAAACTCAAACAGTCCCCCCCCCCGCACCATTTCATTACAGGAACGCTGATGGGACTATTGTGGACAAAAATTCTTCAGCGAGCGCCTTCAATTCGTATTTCACCAGACTTCCTTCGGTTCCCATTCCACCCCAGAGTAGAGTAAGTAATTTTCCCTTAGCAGAAGAGTCATTTTTTCTTTCCCCATGCACTGATACTGAAATTTATAGTAATATTTCTCAGCTTCCAAGTAGCCGTTCAGTGGACGGTTTTGGCCTGAGTAATAATGTCCTTAAAAAAATTGGTCAGTTTGTTTCTAACTCCATCTCAAACATAACTAATCCCTCTCTTTCTTCTAATGTTTTTCCTCATTTATTTAAAGTTACTAATGTTGTACGTTTCCATAAAAAAGGTGATTCAACTCTAATTTCAAACTATAGACCCATTTCTCTTATTCCCGTCATCTCTAAGGTTGTTGAGAAAGTAGTGTGTCGTAGACTCTCTTCATTCGCATTTAATACTTATATAATTGCAGGAAATTCTCTCATAAATAACCATCAGTACGGTTTTCATCCCTCTATCTCTACTTCGCATGCACTTTCAGATGCAACAAAGTTTATTATACCGCAAGCTACTAGGATGAAATATCTTGGTGTACATCTTGACTGTTTTCTTTCTTTTATACCTCATATAACTCACACCTACTTCCTTGTCCTCCACTAGTCTTCAATGTTGAACCGGGTTAACTCATTTCTTCCCCCTGATATTTTGCTTTTTGTTTTCCTTATATTTCTTATTGCTGCTCTGTCCGGGCTAGTACTAACAACTCTCTTCTCTCCTCACGTCAAAGAACCCAAAATGAGGCTGTGAAGGCTACTTTTCTACTCCCTAGGCTTTACCCTTCCTCTGATCTTTATAATGATACTGGAGTATCTCCACTGGATCTTATTTTGGGTAAAAGTCATCTTTATTTAGCAAATTCTGCTTTTCTAGGTACACTTCCACCGTCTCTGCAGCAGTTTTTCTTACGAACAGGCTCAGGTAGGTACTCTTCTTCCTTACGTAGTTCTTCTAGCAGATTTATTTTACCCAAACGATCATCAACAGCAGCTCAGAGGTCTCCTGTTTTTCAATCAGTTCTACTATGGAACTCCCTCCATCCTGATGTCCCTCTATTTCTGTCTGCAAAGGCAGTTTCTCGTCGGGTGTTTCCAGTATAGCCTTTTATTTTTATTATATCCTAATTTATATGTCTCCCTTCTCTTCATTTAAAATCTTCTTCAGATTTTAAAGTATTTTTGGATTCTATACTAATTTATATGTCTTTCTTCTCCTCACTTAAAATCTTTTCCAGTTATATGTTAAGTCTTCTTCTAAATCTCCTATCTGACAAATGCCCTAACTGATAAATGTCCTTGTCTTGTTCCAGAGTTTTTTCTATTGTATGTGTCTTATAAAATTGCTTTTTTTTGTTTTGTGTGGCCCATTACAAGGAAAGCTTCTCGAGCTTAGTATTTGTTTTACGTTTGTAATTTTTTTTTAGTATAAATAAATTGATTGATTGATTGATATTATTGAACAATAAAAAACATAAGACTGGTTTAAGCAGTGAAAGAGGACCCGCAGAACTGAACCTGAAAAAGTATGTTTTCTTAAAATACCGAGACTCCGACACATCTTCATTTTAATCATATCAATGTGACGTTTAAGAGACTCATTTTGTATCAGTAAATATATACAAGAATTGAACAAAATGAATTTGAAATTGCTAAATGAACTAGTAAAATATTTGATTACTGAAAGTGGTGAAATAAAAGATGGAATGAATTATATGCATAGTATTCGTCTTTTTCACTGGCTGTGATTATCCTTGTTTTTCTGTTTGCTACGGTTTTTTTTTGTTACTAAGCAAGCAATATAGGTTTGACTGGTATAATAAATCTTCTCTCATTACAGAAATATTCTGAGTAAAACAAAAATTAAAAATACGTTAATTGCTTGTAGAGAAGTGAAGGAAGAGAGAGGATTTTCTCTGGAGTGATATTTTGTAAGAATAATCTCCTCTTTATATTTTTTAAATTTTGAATTAAAATGTCCTTGTTTGTGTTGGAATTACGCGATATACAGCATATTATATTGTTTGCGATTCCGGTTTGGAATAATTAATAGAAAGACCATTCGAACCTCTCTTTCTAAGCACCGACGTACCTTCATTCTATTTGATCTTTCTTACACGACACAAAGAGGAGTTTGATCATCCTGAATGAATGAACTAGACAGATAGGTTTAAATAAAAGAATTAGAAAAATCACCTTTGTCAACAATCATCTCTTGCGCTTTGTTCCATTCTTGTTTCTCTGTTTTGTACTGAATTTTGTGACCAGTAACTTCAAGGTACATCGGGCCTGACCTGTCTAAGCCTTGATCAGCAATCATTTCATAGTCATATATTTCTAAATACACATGTGTTGACCTGACGGCCTGAAAGAGACTCAAAGACATTGAAGCGACAAAATTGAACCTGAATGACTAATAAATTTAACAATGATAAATTAACAGGAGTAGCAAAGATAATAACGAGGATAATAAAGAAAATCTAAAAGCAATAAAACAAAAAATAATAAAGGTTATATTAAATATGCTGTTGTATGGGTTCCAAGTTTTTAAGTTTTTTATTTATTGTTTAAGGCCTTTTTATTTATTATATAAAAATATTAATAAAAAAAAGAAATAAACAAGCTTAAAAAAATGTTCTGTGACAAAACGGACGTCGAGACCCACAGACATGGAAGATTTTTCACTAACAACACCGTATATCCCACTTCATTCTTTGAAAAAACCACACCTCCTCACTACACAATTTCTTTGAAATTAAAGAATAGGATTCCTCCATTCCTCACTGGACATACAACAACCATCTTACCTGCATAAAGTAATAGAAAAAAATATTCAAACGAACAATTTAAATCTTAACTTCATCTAATTTAAGTTATTTTAAGTTCAGTTAACTTGTTGAGCTTCAACTGAATATTGGTTACTAACTCGTCTCCTCAATAAAGAGTTTCTTTAAACCTTAACAATAGTCACTGTCTTACGGAGGTGCAACCACCTCACCTATTTAGACTATCAGAAAAGAAAAAATTCAATTAATATCCAAAGAAAAATTAAATCTAAACTTTATCTAATTTAGGTTATCTTTCACTTTCAACCTTTGAACTAATGTTTCCATAAATTATTTTTGAAAGACACAAATCAGCTCCTAAATCCCAGCTCTTGTGGAAGCATTTTCCCCACTTTAACATATGCTACGTCTGAGAAAAATCAAAACTTGCTTTAAGAGTTAGTCTCACCTGAATGTCAAAGGCATATCAAGCGGCAAAAGCATTTTCACAGGGGACTGACTCAATTACGGGGAGGGAGATAATCCGAACTTTTATTTTAAAAGCAGTGTAAAGGAAAAATTTAAAGCACCTCGTAAAAAAAGAAGCTTTACAATATATCCTTGAAATGGCACCATGGGTTATTTGTAATTTACTTTTCTAGCAGTCGATCCTAGTTCAATGGTGTCCAACGTAGGTAAACAGTCACGTCGTCATTTGATTAGAACAATTACTATCATTTTCCTTGAGACTATTGGCTGTCTAAGCTTTGACTGGCAGCATTGGATTGTCTTGAATTTCCCCTAGTAAGCCAAAAGTCGTAAGAAAAACTGAGATTAGTCATCCAAATTGTGTTGGAGTATTGAAAACGGCTTTATGTTATTTGTAATGAAAAATACAGGACGCGTAACAAGGAATTTAGTATCCAGCTATTTGGGAGGTGTAAAACTTGGTAGATGTCTATTCAATGGTAATCTTTTAAAGATAAAAACATTATAACGGCATTAAGATTAAATCTTATTTGCAGATGTCCAGGGTTATAGATGTGACCATAATTATTTTGAAACTAATAAAATATATATATTTAAATATACCTATTGAATCTGCTTGTAAAAGCAGAGAGTTTAAATAGAGCTGAACAACAAAAATTGAGGCTCACAACAACTTTCCTTGGGTAATTACCGGCTGCGCTGAGTATTTAGTACCTCTATATATACTTGAGGGAAATCTTATTTAATATGAAAACATCATACTGACAATAATATTTAATCTTCCTTCAAAATGTTCAAGGTCAAAGAAGTAACCAAAATTATGTTTAAACTAATGAAATATATGTACCTATTCAATTTGGTGGTAAAGGTAAAGAATTTAAATAGAGTTCAACTACAAAAAAAGCTTTAAGTAACTGTCTTCGGGTACTTACTGGTAGCGATGAGAGTTTAGTAAGTTTTTTTTTGTCGAGTTTTGCTATTTTAAGTGTCAGGTTTAGTTGTTTGAAATAATAATATCACTCCGAGTATACTTGTTTTTAGAATCCTGACTACGATTTCAACTTTCCTGAGTTGTATATTTTAATGAGCGCTGTGCAAAGACAAAGTTGCACTGTGCAAAGTTGCACAGACAAAAAGAATTAGCCGAACTGATTTTACCAAATTTGAGAATTTCGGATCGACATCGTACACATAATAAGATACATATAAAAAAGAAAATAAATAAAATACTAAGAAAGTTAATGAAAACGGGTTAGAAAGAAGTTCTGTTTATTGAAATTTAAATAAAATTTAAATTTAGGGGGCTGATACAACTGTGAAGGTAATCTGAGACCATATCAAGAAAAAATTTTAAGTTCGTCACTTGTAAAATATACTTTGTTTTGCTTCTCTAAGTCTAAAGAAATAGTTTTCAGAGTCTTAACTGTCACTGCAACACTTTCTGTCTTAAAATTTAAGACTCACTCCCTGATCCTAGCTTCATTTTTTAAAACAGTATATGCTCCGTTTTCCTCTCTAATCTTAAATTAAATAGAAAAACAAGTTTTTTAAACTGAAAGTAAGGAACGACATTAAAACTTAAACCGAACAGAAATTATTCCTTATATGAAAGGGGCTGTCCCCTCCTCAACGCCTCACTCTTTACGCTTAAGTTTGACTTTCTCACGACTCTATTTTTTTTAAACAATAAAAAAATTTAGCGTAAAGAGGGAGGCGTTGAGGAGGGGACAGCCCCTTTCATATACGGAATAATTTCTGTTCGTTTTAAGTTTTAATGTCGCTCCTGACTTTCAGTTTAAAAAACTTGTTTTTTTTATTTAGTTTCTGATCGTTTTTTTGTTAATGCAGCTTTTATTTTGGCTTTTATTTTAAATCCGGCACCCCCTTCATAGCAATGTCCCTTCCCCCATGAAAACTTCCTTCATGAAAAGATCCTCCCATATAACCCCCGATCCACCCACACCCCCCACTATCAGAAAAAATTCCCCCTGAAAACGTCTGTATACTTCCCAATAACCATCACTATATGTTAACATTGGGTAAAGTTCATAACTTTCAGCCCTCCCCCCGGGGGCTTTGAGGGATTAAGTCATCCTCAAAGACATAGTTATAATATTTTCAACCATGCTGAACAAAATGGCAATCTCAAAGTTTTGATCGGGTAACTTTGGGAAAAAATGAGTGTGGAAGGGGACCTAGTTGCCCTCCATTTTTTTGGTCACTTAAAAACGAAACTAGGACTTTAAATTTACGTTCGGATGATCCCTCCCAAGATATTCTAGGACCACTGGGTCGATACGATCACCCCTGGGGGAAAAAAACAACAAAAAAACACACAAACACGCATCCGTGATCTTTTCTTCTGGCAAAAAATAGAAAATTCCACATTTTTGTAGATAGGAGCTTGAAACCTCTACAGTAGAGTTCTCTGGTACGCTGAATATGATGGTGTGATTTTGAGAAATATCTATATTTTTGAACAATTATAAAAAGAAATTCGTCCACTCATGCTCTACCAGGGTTGACAATTCCAACTTCATCTGAATTAAAGATTTTGAGTTTAACCCTTGCGTGAATTTAATGACAGGCAACCCTGATGCCAGGACCCTGTTTAGGCTTTCAGCTCCACATACCGTTGGAATGAAACGAATCGATTATCTCACCTAGAATTTCAACATATTTGCAAGACTTTCATTAACAATTGAGGTTATCTTTCTCTTTGCCTTTCGAATATGACACTTAAAATTACGAATGCTTTCGTCTAAATGACAACATCTCTCTAAAAAAAGCTGAATAAATTGCTGAATAAACTTAATTAAAAGTGAAGATGAGAGGATTAAGCATACATCTCGGTAGGGGAAGCCATTAAAGACTTTTAACAGTGCACTTATGCTTTCAAAAAGCCTTACAAAAGAAAGGTACTTGACATTCATTTTCGCTGGAGGAAGTCGAGAAAGCCTTTAGTAAAATTAGCCAAAAGGAGTTATTTAGTTATTTTGTAAAATGCGTCGTAACTAGTCAGTACAACAGTAAAGTTATTTAATCAAACAGTTCGTGGTAATGAACTGTAAGTAAGGAGCGACCTGGCTCAATGGTAACCGAAACTCTAAAAAACGGAATTTTGATACCAATAGATACATCAAAAGAATCAGATTGTATTTCTGATTTCAAATATATAAGTTTCATCAAGTATAATCTTACCCATCAAAAATTACCTGAGAAAATTTGGCTTATTTTCTAAAAAAGGAAAAAAGACCCCCTAAAAGATATATAACCTTAATGAAAATCACACCATCATATTCAGCGTATCAGAGAACCCTACTGTAGAGGTTTCAAGCTCCTGTCTATAAAAATGTGGAATTTTCCATTTTTTGCCAGAAGAAAGATCACGCATGCGTGTTTATTTGTTTTTTGTTTAGTTTTTTTTCTTTTCCCCAGGGGTAATCGTATTGACCCAGTGATCCTAGAATATCACAGGAGGGCTCATTGGAACGGAAATTAAAAGTTTTAGTGCCCTTTTTAAGTGACCAAAAATGGAGGGCAATAAGGCCCCCTCCCACGCTCATTTTTTTCTCAAAGTCACCCGATCAAAATTTTGAGACAGCCATTTTGTTCAGCATAGTCGAAAATCTAATATATATGTCTTTTAGGATGACTTAATCCCCCACAGTTCCCAGGGGAAGAGCTGTAATTTATGAACTTTGCCCATTGCTTACATATTGTATTGGTTATGGGGAAGTATACAGACATTTTCAGGAAGGATTTTTTTCGGGGGGGGGGGCTGGAGGAAGAGGTTATTCGGGAAAATCTTTCTGTGGAAGATGTTTCTTTGGGGTAAAGGACATTTTTATGAAGGGAGTGCCGGATTTCCAAGCATTATTTAAAAAAACGATCAAAAATTAAATTAAAAAAACAAGATTTTTCAACTGAAAGTAAGGAGCAACATTAAAACTTAAAAGGAACAAAAATTATTACGTATATGAGGGAGTTCGCCCCCAAGTCAATACCTCGATCTTTACGCTAGAGTTTTTTTTAGTGCTTTTAAAAGAGCTATCTATTCTAAATAAACGGCCTTTGTGATTCAGGTGTTTGTGATTTAAACAAAATTTTAACTTTTAACGCAAAGAGCGTGGTATTGACTAAGGGGAGAACCCCCTCATACACATAATAACATATACGTAATAAAAAAAACAATAAAAAAAAACAAGCGATACGGCTCAATAGTAATCGAAACTTTTAAAAACGGAATTTCGGTGTCAATAAATGTGTCAAAAGAACGGGCTTATAATGTTGATTCTAAATATGTAAATTTTATTAAGTTTAGTATTACTCATCAAAGGCTACGAGCCTGAGAAAATTTACCGGATTTTTTATTAAGGGGGGAAAAATCCCCTACAAGTAAAAGAATTTTAATGGAAATCACACCGTCAGATTCAGCGTATCATAAAACCCTTTTACATACGTTTCAAGCTCCTATCTGCAAAAATCTGCAACTTTGTATTTTTTGCCAGAAGAAAAATATACGAATATAGAAGTTCGTTACGTAAGTTAATTTTTAAATTACGTCAGAACCAAATTTAGAGACGGCCATTTAGCAAAAGAAAAGTAAAATTTTTTATGCAAATTTTATTTACTTATTCAATGACGGTGAGCCAAAATAAAAGCTGCATTAACTAAAAAACGATCAGAAATTAAATAAAAAAAACAAGTTTTTTAAACTGAAAGTAAGGAGCGACATTAAAACTTAAAACGAATAGAAATTATTCTGTATATGAAAGGGGCTGTCCTCTCCTCAACGCCTCGCTCTTTACGCTAAAGTTTGACTTTCGCACAACTATATTTTTGTTAAACAATAAAAACTTTAGCGTAAGGAGCGAGGCGTTGAGGAGGGGACAGCCCCTTTCATATACGGAATAATTTTTTTTCGTTTTAAGTTTTAATGTCGATCCTTACTTTCAGTTTAAAAAACTTGTTTTTTTTATTTAATCTGTAGTTAAAGGGAAGGAATCAAACAGTTCGTGGTAACGAACTGTAAGTAAGGAACGACATGGCTCAATAGTAACCGAAACTCTAAAAAACGGAACTTTGATACCAATAGATACATCGAAAGAATCAGATTTTAATGCTGATTTAAAATATATAAGTTTCATCAGGTTTAGTTATACCCATCAAAAGTTACGCGCCTGAGAAAATTTGGCTGATTTTAGAAAAAAGGGGGAAAGACCCCCTAAAAATTATAAAACCTTATTAAAAATCCCACCATCATATTCAACGTATCAGCGAACCTTACTGTAGAGGTTTCAAGCATCTATCTACAAAAATTGTGTGGGAGGATCTTTCCATGAAGGAAGTTTTCATAGGGGAAGGGACATTGTTATGAAGGGGGCGCCGGATTTCCCAACATTATTTAAAAAAAGATTAGAAATTGGATAAAAAAAACAAGTTTTTCAACTGAAAGTAAGGAGCAACATCAAAACTTAAAACAAACAGAAAATATTACGTATAAGTAGAGATGGGGGTCCGACTCGTGACCCTCACCCCTGCTGCCACCTAAAACTTTTTTCGCACACCAAATATGGGCATGGAATCCCTAGGGAGAAAGATTGCGTAATCGGTCAATGACCTCTTTTTCCAAGGTCGATTTATTTGATGTTTCTATGTGGAATAACTCCGGGACGAAGGTTGCACATGCGCATTGAATTCTAACGGGAACAATGTTATTGATCTAGGACTCGAGGGGGAAGTGAATTTCCAAGAACTTGATTGCGTAATCAAAGTGTGTCAACAACAACAACAACATCGACCTTGACATTCGCTGAGAGCGTGCACTTACAACAACAACAACATCGACCTTGGAACACCTGTGCTGTCGACCTCAATTCACCTATCGTGAATCAATAATTCCCCTTAGAAACAACAAATTAATTCCCCTTTCTTGACAGATCAATCAACCAATGACATCATCTGTCAGACTTTAAAAATTTCCGCCTAGAAACGATTCTCCAGGAATAGATCCAAGTCATTAATGTCTTTGCCTCGGAAACAACTCTTTTGGTCGAACTCCAAAGGATATTAATAGCCAAAGGCCATGGAAACAATTCTCCAAGAAACATCTTAGCGATGAATTGTTTTAGCGCGGGAATCAGGTTTCTTATTAATTTGAAATGCATTAGCGCAGAGATGCCAAAAACAAAAGGAACACGCTGAATTACGTTTAGGGATCGCCACCTGCAAGGGTGACAGTATATAGCACAGATGATTTCCATTGCCTAGAGACGAGCACGTAATAAATAAGATTACGGGTTTTTCCATCCGGCGAAGTCCATTTCGCCTTACGACGTTCTCTATGTTTGAAGAGAGTATTGGTAATGGCTAGATCACTGTCTCTGCAAAATTCAATGAGGCGTTCACCCCTCTTGTTAAGTCGTCCAAGGCCAAATTTACCCATAACATCTTCATTTCCAGCAGAATCGTTACCAACAACAGCATTGAAGTCGTCAATGACAACAACAAGGTTTTTTGGGAACTGCGTCAATTAAGCTTTGATAGGCTAACCTAGCCTAACCTAACTTAACCTAACCTAACTTAATCTAACCTAACCTAACCTAATCATACACCTAACTTTTTGCCTGTCTCTCACCTAACCTAAGCTAACCTAAGTGAAGCGTACGTGGGCTAACCTAACCTAACTTAACCTAACCTAACTTAATCTAGCCTAACCTAAACATACTCAACGGAAAAGTTTAGGTTAACTTATCATGAGCGCTCAAGATAAGATAACCTAACCTAACTTAAACAATTTAAATTTTTCATCTCTTTGCAAAAAATCGGAACTGAATTTAAGAAAATTAGAATTAAAGTGAAACTTTTTATCTTCACTGGAAAATAATCACATCCTAATTTCCCTCCTAAACCCATTTTCTAACTTGAAGTACTTATCTTTTTCACCCGAAACAATACTTTACAGGTTTTTGGATACCTCAACACAAAGAAATACATTTCAAAGACCATTTCAGAGCAAGTTACTTTCTTAATGTCCCTCCTAAACCCATTTTCCAACTTGAAGTACTTATCTTTTTCACCCTCAACTATACTCTACAGCTATTTGGATACCTCAACATCAAGAAATACTTTTCAAAGACCATTTCAGAGTAAGTTACTTTCTTAATTTCCCTCCTAAATCCATTTTCCAACTTGAAGCACTTATCATTTTCACTCACAACTATACTTTACAGCTTTTGGGATACCTCAACACCAAGAAATACTTTTCAAAGACCATTTCAGAGCAAGTTACTTTCTTAATGTCCATCCTAAACCCTTTTTCCAACTTGAAGTACTTATCTTTTTCACCCACAACTATACTTTACAGCTTTTTGGATACCTCAACACCAAGAAATACTTTTCAAAGATCATTTCAGAGCAAGTTTCTTTCATAATGTCCCTACTAAACCCATTTTCCATCTTGAAGTACTTATCTTTTTCACCCGCAACTATACTTTACAGCTTTTTGGATACCTCAACACCAAGAAATACTTTTCAAGGATCATTTCAGAGCAAGTTACTTTCTTAATTTCCCTCCTAAACCCATTTTCCAACTTGAAGTACTTATCTTTTTCACCCACAACTACACTTTACAGCTTTTTGGATACTTCAAAACCAAGAAATATTTTTCAAAGACCATTTCAGAGCAAGTTACTTTCTTAATGTCCCTCCTAAACCCATTTTACAACTTGAAGTACTTATCTTTTTAACCCACAACAATACTTTACAGCTATTTGGATGCCTCAACACCAAGAAATACTTTTCAAAGACAATTTCAGAACAAGTTACTTTCTTAATGTCACTCCTAAGCCCATTTTCCGACTTGAAATACTTATCTTTTTCACCCGAAACTATACTTTCCACCTTTTGCTTACTTCAAAACCAAAAAATACTTTTCAAAGACCATTTCATAGCAAGTTACTTTCTTAATTTCCCTCCTAAACACATTTTCCAACTTGAATTACTTATTTTTTTCACCCGAAACTATACTTTACAGCTTTTTGGATACCTCAACACTAAGAAATACTTTTCAATGACCATTTCAGGGCAAGTTGCTTTCTTAATGTACCTCACAAGCCCATTTTACAACTTGAAGTACTTATCTTTTTTATCACAACTAAAACTTGCAGCTTTTTGGATAACTCAACTCCAAGAAATACTTTTCAAAGACCATTTCAGAGCAAGTTACTTTCTTAATGTCCCTCCTAAACCAACTTTCCAACTTTAATTACTTATCTTTTTCACACACAACTATACTTTACAGCATTTTGGTTACATCAACACCAAGAAATACATTTCAAAGACCATTTCAGAGCAAGTTACTTTCTTAATGTCCCTCCTAAACCCATTATACAACTTGAAATACTTATCTTTTTCACTCAAAACTATAATTTACAGCATTTATGATACCTAAACACCAAGAAAAACTTTACAAAGACAATACCAGAGCAAGAAATATTCTTAATTTCCCTCCTAAACCCATTTTCTAAGTTTAAGTACTTATCTTTTTCACCCGAAACTATACTTTACACCCTTTTTGATAACTCAACACCAAGAAATAATTTTAAAAAACAATTTCAGAGCACTTTACTTTCTTAATGTCCCTCCTAAACCCATTTTGCAACTTGAAGTACTTATCTTTTTCACCCTCAACGAGACTGTACAGCTTTTTGGTTACCTCAACACCATGAAATACTTTTCAAAGACCATTAAAGAGCAAGTTACTTTCTTAGTGTCACTCCTAAACCCATTTTCCAACTTGAAGTACTTATCTTTTTCACCCACAACTATACTGTAAAGGTTTTTGGATACCTCAACGCCAAGAAATACTTTTCAAAGACCATTTCAGAGCAAGTTACTTTCTTAAAGTCCCTCCTAAACCCATTTTGCAACTTGAAGTACTTATCTTTTTCTCCCACAACTATACTCTACAGCTTTTTGGTTACCTCAACACCAAGAAATAATTTTCAAAGACCATTTCAGAGCAAGTTACTTTCTTAATGTCACTCCTAAATCCATTTTCCAACTTGAAGTACTTATCTTTTTCACCCGAAACTATACTTTACACCTTTTTGGTTACCTCAACACCAAGAAACACTTTTCAAAGACCATTTCAGAGAAAGTTACTTTCTTAATGTCCCTCCTAAACCCATTTTCCGACTTGAAGTACTTATTTTTTTTCATTCGCAACTGTAGTTTACAACATTTTGGTTACCTCAACACTAAGAAATACTTTTCAAGGACCATTTCAGAGCAAGTTACTTTCTTAATGTCCCTCCTAAACTCATTTTGCAACTTGAAGTACTTATCTTTTTCACCCACTTTCTCAATGAAAAAGAAATTAGTTTTTAATCAATTCTCTTTTTTCAAATAATATAAAAATTTTCCAATACAGTTCAGATTTTTCTCAAGGGGATGAAAAAATTTAAAAAAATGTTCCAAATGTTCTCAGCAAAGTGAAGAAAAGTTGTTGATCTCGTTTGAATTCTACCAAAGAACATACTTCAATTCTAATTTCTCCAGAGAAAACAAAAATCTTCCAATTCAGTTCCTTATTTCACAAAGACATAAAGAAATTTAAAGTTCAATTCTAATTTTTCGGTGGAAGATAGAAAAAGTAATACCAAACTTGTGAATATTTTCATGGAAGATGAAAAGTTCTTGTCCAATTTAAAATTTTCTCAACGAAGTGAAGGAAAGTTCAAGTTCTCTTCTGAAATTTACCAAAGAACACACTTCAATACTAATCTTTCCAGAGAAAACAAAAATCTTCCAATTAATTTATTTATTTCACCAGAAAATAAAGAAATTTAAAGTTCATTTCTAAATTTTCCGGTGGAATATGGAAAAAGTAATAACATACATATGAATATTTTAAAGAAATATAAAAAGTTATAGTTCAATTTAAAATTTCCTAAACGAAGTGAAGAAAAGTTCAAGTTCTATACTGAATTTTACTAAAGAACACAATACAATTCTAATTTCACCAGAGAAAATAAAAATCTTCCACTTAAGTTCTTTATTTCACAATGACATTAAGAAATTTAAAGTTCAATTCTAAATTTTTCGGCGGAAGATAGAAAAAGTAATACCATACTTGTGAATATTTTCATGGAAGATAAAAAGTTCTAGTTCAATTTACAATTTCCTCAACGAAGTGAAGAGAAGTTCAAGTTCTCTTCTTGAATTTTACTAAAGAACACAATTCAATTCTAATTTCACCAAAGAAAATAAAAATCTTCCACTTAAGTTCTTTATTTCACAATGACATAAAGAAATTTAAAGTTCATTTCTAAATTTTTCTGTGCAAGATAGAAAAAGTAATACCATACTTGTGAATATTTTCATGGAAGATGAAAAGTTCTAGTTCAATTTAAAATTTTCTCAAAGAAGTGAAGAAAAGTTCAAGTTCTCTTCTGAACTTTACCAAAGAACACAATTCAATTCTAATTTCTCCAAAGAAAATAAAAATCTTCCACTTCAGTTCTTTATTTCACAAAGACATAAAGAAATTTAAAGTTCAATTCTAATTTTTGGTGGAAGATAGAAAAAGTAATACCATACTTGTGAATATTTTCCCGGAAGATAAAAAGTTCTAGTTCAATTTACAATTTCCTCAACAAAGTGAAGAAAAGGTCAATTTCTCTTCTGAATTTTACTAAAGAACACAATTCAATTCTAATATCTCCAGAGAAAACAAAAATCTTCCACTTAAGTTCTTTATTTCACAATGACATAAAGAAATTGAAAGTTCAATTCTAAGTTTTTCGGTGGAAGATACAAAAAGTAATACTATACTTGTGAATATTTTACCGGAAGATAAAAATTTCTAGTTCAATTTAAAATTTACACAACGAAGTGAAGAAAAGTTCAAGTTCTCATCTGAATTTTACTAAGGAACACAATTCAATTCTAATTTCACCAGCGAAAATAAAAATCTTCCACTTCACCTCTTTATTTCACAAGGACATAAAGAAATTTAAAGTTCAATTCTAAATTTATCCGTGGAAGATAGAAAAAGTAATACCATACTTGTGAATATTTTCAGGGAAGATAACAAGTTCTAGTTCAATAAAATTTTCTCGACATATTGAAGAAAAGTTCAAGTTCTCTTCTGAACTTTACCAAAGAACACAATTCAAGTCTAATTTCTCCAGAGAAAATAAAAATCTTCCACATCAGTTTTAAGGTCCCCAAAGAAATAAAAAATTTAAATTTCTGTTCAAAATTTTTCATAGAAGATAGAAAAAGTTATACATTGATTGTGAATATTCAACATGAAGATAAGGAACTCCACTTTAATTCAGAGTTTTCTCAAAGAAGTGCAAAATGTTCAAGTTCTCTTCTGAATTTTCTTAAAGAAGAGAAAAAAGTTAGCTCAATTCTGAATTTTACCCATGAAAATGAAAAAACCTTCCACTTCAGTTCAAAATTTCTCAAAGACATAAAAATTTAAATTTCAGTTCTAAACTTTTCTGTAGAAGATAGGAAAAGTTATACTATGATTGTGATTATTTTCCAGTGAAGATAAAAAGTTTCACTGTAATTCTAATTTTCTTAAATTCAGTTCCGATTTTTTGCAAAGAGATGAAAAATTTAAATTGTTTAAGTTAGGTTAGGTTAACTTATCATGAGCGCGCATGATAAGTTAACCTAACCTTGTCCGGCGAGTATGGTTAGGTTAGGCTAGATTAAGTTAGGTTAGGTTAAGTTAGGTTAGGTTAGCCCACGTACGCTTCACTTAGGTTAGCTTAGGTTAGGTGAGAGACAGGCAAAAAGTTAGGTGTATGATTAGGTTAGGTTAGGTTAGATTAAGTTAGGTTAGGTTAAGTTAGGTTAGGCTAGGTTAGCCTATCAAAGCTTAATTGACGCAGTTCCCAAAAAAAACCTTGTTGTTGTCATTGACGACTTCAATGCTGTTGTTGGTAACGATTCTGCTGGAAATGAAGATGTTATGGGTAAATTTGGCCTTGGACGACTTAACAAGAGGGGCGAACGCCTCATTGAATTTTGCAGAGACAGTGATCTAGCCATTACCAATACTCTCTTCAAACATAGAGAACGTCGTAAGGCGAAATGGACTTCGCCGGATGGAAAAACCCGTAATCTTATTTATTACGTGCTCGTCTCTAGGCAATGGAAATCATCTGTGCTATATAGGCTACTGTCACCCTTGCAGGTGGCGATCCCTAAACGTAATTCAGCGTGTTCCTTTTGTTTTTGGCATCTCTGCGCTAATGCATTTCAAATTAATAAGAAACCTGATTCCCGCGCTAAAACAATTCATCGCTAAGATGTTTCTTGGAGAATTGTTTCCATGGCCTTTGGCTATTAATATCCTTTGGAGTTCGACCAAAAGAGATGTTTCCGAGGCAAAGACATTAATGACTTGGATCTATTCCTGGAGAATCGTTTCTAGGTGGAAATTTTTAAAGTCTGACAGATGATGTCATTGGTTGATTGATATGTCAAGAAAGGGGAATTAATTTGTTGTTTCTAAGGGGAATTATTGATTCACGATAGGTGAATTGAGGTCGACAGCACAGGTGTTCCAAGGTCGATGTTGTTGTTGTTGTAAGTGCACGCTCTCAGCGAATGTCAAGGTCGATGTTGTTGTTGTTGTTGACACACTTTGATTACTCAATCAAGTTCTCGGAAATTCACTTCGCCCTCGAGTCCTAGATCAATAACATTGTTCCCGTTAGAATTCAACGCGCATGTGCAACCTTCGTTCCGGAGCTATTCCACATAGAAACATCAAATAAATCGACCTTGGAAAAAGAGGTCATTGACCCCATTACGTAATCTTTCTCCCTAGGGATTCCATGCCCATATTTGGGATGCAAAAAAAGTTATAGGTGGCAGCAGGGGTGAGGGTCACGAGTCGGACCCCCATCTCTACTCGTATATAATTGGGTTCACCCGCTAGTCAATACCTCCCTCTTTAAGCCAAAATTGTTTTTAGCACTTTCATAAGAGCTATTTATTCTAATTAACGGCCTTTGTGATTAAGGGGTCATTTTTAAAGAATTAGGACAAAATTCGAACTTTAGCTTAAAGAGCAAGGTATTGACTAGGCAGCGAACCCCCTAATATTCGTATAATAATATATGAATATAGAAGTTCGTTACGTAAGTTAATTCGTAAGTTACGTATATTTATTACTAATAAAACGTTCGTAAATAATATTAAACAACTTTTGAGAAAGCCATTTAACAAATAAAAGTAAAATTAATATGAAAACTATGTTCAAAACGTTAAAAAAAAAACAGGTTTTTTTTTAACTGAAAGTAAGGAACGACGTTAAAACTTAAAACGAACAGAAATTATTCCGTATATGACAGGGACTGTCCCCTCCTAAACGCCTCGCTCCTTACGCTAAAGTTTGACTTTCTCACAACTCTATTTTTTTTAACAATAAAAAGCTATAGCGTAAAGAGCGAGGCGTTGAGGAGGGGACAGCCCCTTTCATGTACGGAATAATTTCTGTTCGTTTTAAGTTTTAACGTCGTTCCTTACTTTCAGTTAAAAAAAACTTGTTTTTTTTGTTTAATCTACTTTAAAATCCATTTTTGTAGGTTGTTATACGAACGTGTCAAGGAGTAGTTGTTCCTGCTCAAGGAACACAGAAAAGTACATTTTACATCAAGTGTTGAATTTTTATGATGGTTTTGGACCAATCAGACATCATTTAGGTTAAAGGGACTCCTAGATTTTAGTCACTTAAGGGGTTGTTGGTTATCAATAAAGTTTTTCAGATGTAGTTGCTAATGGCCTAGATAAGCATTTCCTTTATTTTACAATTTCTGATCTTTTTAATATTTTCTTAATACTTTATCTAAATCATTTCTACCTCCTAAAACCATTTTCTAAATCTTCATAGTTTGCTGTTTGTGAGGTATGAGGAGACGGTCTATACATTCTTGCTAGGGTTGCATTTACCAGGACTAGGTCGACTAATGTGCCTCTTTAGGGTCCAAACTGTGTTAAAAATATCAAAATATCTTGTCATCAGTCTAATTATTAGGTGACCTAGTGGAGTTCATCCAGTCAAACCCTTTGTTTTTTCTGTCAGTTCGTGTTCTGAGTCTGTGTCTGCGTTATACCTTTGCCTGGGTTACCTCTTTGTGAGTCTCTGTCTGATTTGACGTGTTTTACTGAAGAACAGAATTGTTGTCGTGTAGCCTACATCCATCAAAAAGGGCCAACAATTCTTCATTAAATATGTTAGCAGTTACCAGCAAAAATTTTATTTTTGCCATTAGAGGGTTTGAGTCTTGTCCGATCAACTTTAAAGCCTGCCACGTGAGCTTTGATGACTTGTTTTATTCTTTGGTCAAATATTTAAATGTATCCACAGGGTTACAACCTGTACACAACCTTAACATGATCATGTAAGGTTGCGAAAATGGTCATGGGTGTACCTTAAAGAGACTTGCCTTTCAAAAAATTGGATTAGTGACTAGTTACACCAGTGACGGTATAAAAATATAACAATTTATGTCTTATCAACCAGTTCGTAGTAACGAACTGTAAGTAGGGAGCGACCCGGCTCAATAGAAACCGAAAATCTAAAAAACGGAATTTTGACACCAATAGATGCATTAGAAGTATTGGATTTTTATGCTGATTTCCGATATTAAAGTTTCATCAAGTTTAGTGTTACCCATCAAAAGTTACAAGCCTGGGAAAATTTGCCCTATTTTCGAAAAAAGGGAAAACAACCCCTAAGAGTCATAGAATCTTAATGAAAATGACACCATTAGGTTTAGTGTATCATCGAACCATAGTGTAGAGTTTTCAAGCTCCTATCTGCAAAAAGGTGGAATTTTTTCTTATGTACAAAAATGTGGAATTTTGCATTTTTTGCCAGAAGAAAGATCACGGATGCGTGTTTATTTGTTTTTTTCCCAGGGGTGAACATATCAAGCCAGTGATCGTAGGAGATCTGAGAGGGTTCATTTGATCGGAAATTAAAAGTTCTAGTGTCCTTTTTAAGTGACCGAAAATATTGGAGGGCAGCTGGCCCTACTCCCATGCTTATTTTTCCCAAAAGTCACCCGATCAATATTTTGAGATAGTCTTTTTTTCAGCATAGCCAAAAATCTAATAACAATGTCTTTCACGATGACATAACCCCCCAAAGTCCCACAGAAGGAAAGGGCTGGAAGTTATGAAATTTGCCCATTGTTTACATATAGTATTGGTTATTGGGAAGTAAACAAAAATTCCCAGGGGGGATTTTTCTGGTAGAGGCGGGGGGGGAGGTTAAGTGAGAGACTATTTCTATGGAGGAATTTTTCATGAATGTAGGAAATTTACCATGGAGGTCGAGCCAGATTTTCCAGCATTATTTAAAAAGATCTGAAATTAAACAAAAAAAACAGGTTTTTTCAACTGAAACTAAGGAGCAACATTAAAACTTAAAACTTACAGAAACTGCTATCTATATGAGGGGGTTGTCCCCTCGTCTAGACCTCATCCTCTACGCTAAAGTTTTTTTGGAACTTTTAAAGGAGCTATTTATTCCAATTAAATGGCCTTCGTGATTCAAGAGTCATTCTTAAAGAATTGGGACCAAACTCGAACGTTAACGTAAAGGGCAAAGCATTGAGAAGAGGCGACCACCTATAAACGTAATAATTTCTTTTCGTTTTAAGTTTTAATGATGCTCCTTACTTTCAGTTGAAAAAACTTCTTTTTTTTGTATTTAATTTAATAGTCTAGAGCTAGAGGAACTTGAGAACAAGTATGGGCAGTTTCTAGTTCCTTCTAGAAAATGTATATGCTCCTAAAAATATAAATTAGGGGGGGAAACCCTTCTATTTAAAAATGTAAATGGCTTCCTTGAGGGAGGAAGAATTTTTCACTACTCATAGGGATTCAACTTGTATATCTTTCAGGGAATTATTCGCTAATACGGTTTTTAATCTAAAAATGTCACTTGTAAAGTTGTAAAATTAAAATTCAATAAAGCCACATAAATAAAGATGTTCATTCGGCAACAGCTAGACAGGGACTCAGGCTTCCTGAGTTCTATATGTTCTATATAAACATTCTTCCAATGTTCTATACATATTTGGCCAGTTTATTAGTCTCCTTCTGCAATTGCAAATTTCTACTTCTTCGAAATTTGTGCTTTTTCAAATATGCTTGCTCTGCAAAAATACCTTAAACATGGCCGCCTAGTAAATATCCAAATTCCGCTAAAAGTGCTGTACTTTCAACGATTAAATAAAAAAATCAAGTTTTTCCAACTGAAAGTAAGGAGCAACATTAAAACTTAAAACGAACAGAAATAATTCTGCTCAAAAGGAACAACTCCCCCCAACATGGAAAATTGCTCGTGAAAAAAATTCCCCCGTGGAGAATTTCTTCCGCGGAAAATCCCCCCCATAAGAAATCCTCCAGACAATACCAACACCGCTGAAAATTTCGCCGAAGTGTCTCCATAGGTAAAACTGAGTCGGCAAAGAGAAAGTAAGAGAAATAAAAAACATGTCGTATAGGATTTCTGGCAAACTCCCAAGTGTAAAATATTCTCAGGAAGGTTCAGCTCCGGAAACCTCCTTTTCATGGAAAATTCTATCCATGGAAAGTAACCCCACCTGAATCATACATTCCTCCCCCTTCACGAAAAATGTCTGTATACTTCCCAATAACAAATAACATGCGTAAACTATGGGCAAATTTCACAACTTAGAGCCATTCTCCCATGACTGTGGCTGTGGAGGTTGGACTTTTCAACTTTGCTGGACAGAATGGCTACCTCAAATTTTGGTCGGACGACTTTGGAGAGGAAAGGGGCATGGAAGTGGGGCAGGTTGTCTTCCAATCTTTTTGGTCACTTTAAAAGAGCAATAGAATTTTCAGTTTTGCTAGAATGAGCCTTCTTCCGACATTCTAGGACTATTGGTTCGATACGATGGAACGATGGATACGATGGAAAAATGGACAACAAATAAACAGGTATACGTGATTTTTGTTCCGGCAAAAAATGTAAAAATCTGTATTGAAACACAGCGGTGTTGTCTGATATGCAAAATCTGATGGTGCAGTTTCCATTTAAGATTCCTTGACTTTTGGGGAGTTTTTCCCCTTTTTCAAAAATCCGGAAAATTTTCTCAGGCTCGTAGCTTTTGATAGGTAAGAGTAAACTTAGTGAACTCTATGTATTTGGAATCAACACAAAAAGTAATCTAATCAGAGTTTAGATTACTATTGAGCCGAGTCACTCCTTACTTACAAAAAAAAACAAACAAGGTTTTTAAACTGAAAGTAAGGAGCAACATTAAAAATTAAAACAAACAGAAATTATTCCGTATATGAAAGGGGCTGTCCCCTCCTCAACGCCTCGCTCTTTACGCTTTTTATTGTTTTAAAAAATAAAGTTGTGAGACAGAGTCAAACTAGCGTAAAGAGCGAGGCGTTCAGGAGGGGACAGCCCCTTTCATATACGGAATAATTTCTGTTCGTTTTAAGTTTTAATGTCGCTCCTTACTTTAAGTTTAAAAAACTTGTCTTTTTATTGAATATCTGATAGTTTTTTAGTTAATGCAGCTTTTATTTTGGCTCACCGTCATTGAATAAGTAAACAAAATTTGCATAAAGATTTTACTCTTCTTTTGCTAAATGGCTGTCTCTAAATTTGGTTCTGACGTAATTTACAAATTAACTTACGTAACGAACTTCTATATTCGAATATTTTTCTTCTGGCAAAAATACGTTGCAGATATAGTTGCAGATTTTTGCAGATATGAGCTTGAAACCTATGTAATAGGGTTTTGTGATACGCTGAATCTGACGGTGGGATTTTCATTAAAATTCTTTCACTTGTAGGGGATGTTTCCTCCCTCTTTAAAAAATCAGGTAAATTTTCTCAGACTCGTAGCCTTTGATGAGTAATACTAAATTTAATAAAATGTGTTTATTTATAACCGACATGATAAGCCCTGTCTTTTGATACATTTATTGACATCAACATTCTGTTTTTAAAAGTTTTGATTACTATTGAGCCGTATCACTTGTTGTTTTTATTACGTATATGTTATTACTTATATGAGGGGGTTCTCCCCTTAGTCAATACCACGTTCTTTACGTTAAAAGTAAAAACAAAATTTAATTAACAAACCCCTGAATCACAAAGGCCGATTAATTAGAATAGATAGGTCTATTGAAAGCAATAAAAAAACTGCAGCGTAAAGAACGAGGTATTGACTTGGGGGCGAACCCCCTCATATACGTAATAATTTCTGTTCGTTTTAAGTTCTAATGTTGCTTCTTACTTTCAGCTGAAAAAACTTGTTTTTTTTTAAATTTAATTTCTGATCGTTTTTAAAATAATGCTTGGAAATCCGGCGCACCCTTCATAGAAATGTCCCTTACCCCAAAGAAACATCCTTCACGGAAAGATTCTCCCGAGTAACCCCCTCCTCCAGCCCCCCCCCACCAGAATATCATCCTTCCTGAAAATGTCTGTATACTTCCCAATAACCAATACAATATGTAAGCAATGGGCAAAGTTCATATCTTGCAGCCCTTCCCCTGGGAACTGTGGGGGATTAATTCATCCTAAAAGACATATTTATTAGATTTTCGGCTATGCTGAACAAAATGGCTATATCAAAATTTTAATTTGGCGACTTTGAGAAAAAATGAGCGTGGGAGGGGGCCTAGTTGTAGTTGCCCTCCATTATTTGGAGGGCACGCATCGTGATCTTTCTTCGAGCAAAAAAATGCAAATTTCCACCTTTTTGCAGATAGAAGCGTGAAACTTTTTTAACAGGGTTCTCTGATAAGCTGAATGTGATGGTGTAATTTTCGTTAATTAAAAATGCAAAAATCCACATTTTTGCAGATAGGAGTTTGAAGCTTCTTTAATAATGTTCGTTGATAAGCTGAATCTGATGGTGTGAATTTCGTTAAAGTTAATTAAAAAAATTTGTAATTAAAACAGAATTTTATTGTTTAAAAAAAATTGAGTTGTGAGAAAGTCAAACTTTAGCGTAAAGAGCGAGGCGGTTAGGAGGGGACAGTCCCTTTCATATACGGAATAATTTCCGTTCGTTTTAAGTTTAAACGTCGTCCTTACTTTCAGTTAAAAAAAACCTTTTTTTTTATTTCATTTGTGAATGTTTTTCAATTATTGAAGGTTTTGATTTTGGCTCACCATGCATGAATAATTAAAACAAAATTTGAATATTAATTTTACTTTTATTTGGTTAAATGGCTTTCTCGAAACTTGTTGAACTTTATTTACGAACGTTTTTATTAGTAATAAATATACGTAACTTATGAATTTACTTGCGTAACGAACTTCTATATTCATATATTTTTAATACGTATATTAGGGGGTTTGCCCCCTGGTCAATACCTTGCTCTTTAAGCTAAAGTTCGAATTTTGTTCCAATTCTTTAAAAATAACCCCTTAATCACAAAGGCCATTAATTAGAATAAATAGCTCTTATGAAAGTACTTAAAAATCTTTGGCTTAAAGAGCGAGGCATCGACTAGAAGGTGAACCCAGTCATATAGCTAATATTCTTTTGTTCGTTTTAACTTTTGATGTTGCTCCTTACTTTCAGTTGAAAATCTTGTTTTTTTATATTTAATTTCTGATTTTTTGTTAAAATAATGATGAGAAATCCGCCCCCCCTTCATAGCAATGTCCCTTCCCCCTTGAAAAGTTCCTTCATGAAAAGATCCTCCCATATAACCCCCGACCCACCCCACCCCCCACTACCAGAAAAAATTCCCCCTGACAACTTCGGTATACTTCCGAATAACCAATACTAGTAGTAACCTAGGTGCTGATTTGAAGTGTACAAGAAACGGTACAAGAAAAACCTTCGCCTCATACACCACAGTTTCACGTGGACATTGCAAAAAAGCGTGCAAACCTATAAGGCGTTCAAACATGTTTTGAGAGTATAGTCGAGATTATATAACACAACCAGACTGGTTTTTGAGGCAACACCCATTTTTTAGGGCCAATCAGAGACAGCGGAGGTTATTCTATATACGATAACTCGATTGGTGATTGGATTCAAATAAAAGGAGTGATTTTCATTGTAATTCATATTAGTAAGAGAATTGAATTCGGAGAGAATAGTTTATTTGAGAGGATATTAGTAGAGAAAATGAGTGGAGCATTTACACTATTGGAGATTGATGGCGGGGCGGGAAGCAGCAAAGATATACGAGTACCAAATGTGGCTGTGAAAATAACCGGAGGCTGTAGACTATGCCTTGAATGGGACGATATGTACGCTAGATACGTGATATCATTAAGCAAATTTAAGCTGGAGGAGCAATTATGTTTTGCTGCAAAACTTAATATTGTGCATATAAATAGGCTTCGGGCAGCATTAGATGTTCTAGTGAAATATATTGATGAGAACAAAATGCATCAGTGAATATTATTGTTGTAATTATGCTCAATAAAATTGTTTCTAAATCAAAGGTGTTTTTCTTTCTTTAGTAGACTAGCGTATATTTTTTAGAGTAGAAACAATTCTGGTTAGTCTGAAGCTGGTTATGTGAGTGTTAGGACTCTAAAAAATGGATAGATTTGAGAAAGAGCGAATCATGGGGAATCTAGTGCTTATGGAAAAACGTTTAATTCTAGATGATTATTCTTTGGAACTGAAAATTCAAAGGAAGATATTCTCATAGGGAATGCTTGTCCATATAATTAAAAGTGATTCTCCATCACCAGACTATTGTATTAATCTTCTACGTCGCGGTCCAAATGCACCTACGCACCTTATTGATACATTAATAATGAAACGACAAAATGGTATTTTGGATATACTTCAAAACAGCAGTTTAGAAACTTAGCACGTTTTTCATAAGAAAGAGGATGTTCAAGGATGATTTACTTTTCTCTCTCTCTATCTCACTCAATTTGTTGTTGTTCCTAGCTTAGTTTCATTGTGGCACTGAGAGTGTCAACACATGAAAAAATGTTCCATACATGTCCACTATGTATGTACACACTGGGCAGCTGGTCATCATGTGAGAATTGCACAATGATTGATGAGTATGATGAAAAGTGTAGATTATGCAACCCGTATAAATTGCATAGATGATCTGCTGTGCAAATTTCAGGTTGCAATTCTTGTCATGAAGATGTGTTTGACCCTCAATCTAGAGGATACCTTTGCTCCGATTGCCATTATGATAAATGTAACAAGTGCGGGAATACATACCCTAGTCGGATTGGAAAGAATCCAAACCGAGATTGTAGTTTATTGGTACGAGATTGGTATCGTCGTGGCTTTAGATTGTTTTGGGAGGAGGAGCCGGGTCAGCAATTCAACTGTTGGAACAACAAAAGAATATGGTTTCTATGTCATCGTTGTGAAGACAATAGCTACTATGATTATAAGCCCACTGATTTTTATTTGGCTGTGACGGAATGTGATTCGCCACTTGAGGACACTGTTTGTGACATTGCTTCAAATAAACAAATTGAAACATCTGAATTCTATAGAATGAATGAGAATAATAACATTGACTATACAAAGAGGTATGACAAGAGTGAAGTTACACTCTACTGAAGAAAATGTGACCCTGACATTGCAGTACATCAGGATCAGTATACTGTGAATTTGGATAATCTACCTGCATTAGTTGTTCTCGACAAATACCTATACCTAGTAGAAGATGAAATCTAAAGAGTAGAAAAGTCGTTTTTATAATGTATATACATTTTTTAATTTATTAATAAAAAATTTCACATACATTTTTATAACATTTTATTCGTACGAAACTAAAATCAATATTAAATACGTTTGGAAGTATATTTGACACTAGAAAGTCGTTCAAACGAGGTAAGTCAACGTAGATGTCGAGAAACTGCTTGTAGGTATAGCAACGACATCTGAACATGAAAAAGTGTAGTGCATGAAAGCCACATGTCTTAGTCGTTAAATCCTGTACTCTTCGTTGATTTTGAATAATAGTTTTCCCACTGATTTCATTAAAGTTGCTGATGTACGGAGTGTAGAATTTATACGATAGACCAAGAGAATAAAAAAATTCAATATTCTTCGTCGTTTGAAAGATGCATAGCCAATGGCCTGTCTTCAAAGTCGATGGACTGCTATAAACAATGATTAGGGTATTGTTAACGCTTGGAATTTTTTCAATGAAGTCCGATGGTATGCAATAGGACTTGTAGTGGGACATGTATGGATCCATACTAAATACGTTGATTATTTTGTTTGTGCTCATGGTGCTAGGTCTAGTAGAACACTGCCGTTGGGTGTGATTTCCCAATAGGTTTCAAATTGACTCAATGATATTAGTGTGATACTCTCAGTCAAACCATCGGCAAATGTACACTCTAAACGTACATTCTCTGTTTGTACTATGCTCATATCCTGGGTCCCTGACAAGTCCAAAACAATTACGCCATGATTTTTTGAAAACATTGAATCGGTTATTCCATTTTCAAATAGTTGAGAGTCATGATCTAGGGATTGCATGGTCAACTCGTACAGAGTTCTATAGGATTTTTTGTCAAATGATAAAGTGTACGGTGGAATCCCATTCACTTTGCACACAAGGCTAGATAGACCAAAAAAAAAAATTAAAATCGTGGGGGGATTCAGTCCAGGATCAAACAGCATTGACATTGTCTACAAAGACCAAAGCCAGTTTTGATGGGATTTATCCATTGATGAATGATTAATTACTATAACTACGAGAATTGGTAGCACCAAGACGTTGAGTGTTCTTCATATGTGAGACAAGAAGTTTAATGTTGTTGTCATTGACTCTTAGCTTTTCCACTGCCAATGCAACAGAGCTCCCGATGTGATAATAACATTTGCATCGGGTGCTGCAGGAAGTGTTTTTCTCAAAATGAAATTTGATGGGGCCAGTTGCAACTTCATGTCAATCTTGACATTGGGGGGTAGCCATTGGAATATATCGAATATCTCATGATTTAATTTTCCATCCAGATGATACTCCTGGCTCACTGCAGTAGTCAACTCGTCGTCAGTATCAACACCTGATCGATATTCATAGCCCAATGATTGTCCTCTAAACTCCTTGTATGCCTTTGGTGTCATCATCATAAATTGTATGTAGCTTGCATAGTTGGATAAATTATTGCTAGTGTTCACTAATGTTCCATTAATAAATACATTAATTTGTTTGAACAGGTTGCGTAGAATACACTTTTCGTAGGAGAGACCATCGGCAACAGTTGGAGTTGTATTATCTGACTTTTTCTTCACCGCAACATTTAAATCAATAAATGTTGACGGCAAATCAATGAAACAGTCTTCATTGGAAAATATTTGAAAGTGTATATTTTCCGAGAGGGGTTGCTGGGGGTGAAATTGTTCATAGTAGCCGTACTTGACACTGACATCAACATTTTCACCATTGAACAGATTCAATGAGGAACTGATTGATGGACGTGATTCCTTGTGGGGGAGATAAGTAATCTTAAGTGAAGAAATCCTTCTTTAATCTAACAATCTTTTTCGTTTTCTTCTGCTTATTGGTCTTCCTTGTTTTATTCCTCAAAGTCCTTGTTAATGTCCTTCGCTTCCCGCCTGGGTGAAGACTGGTGAGTGAATGACGCGCACGCATCCTTTTCAATCCCTTCCCAATTTGCTGAGATTTTAATTGCTCACCAACGGCTCTTGCTGAAGATCTAATATTTTCCTTAACACTCTCCTTGAAATTCTTTCCCGACCCCCAGTCCTGTAGTGTTGAGGCAGAAAAATTTGATGCAGCTGGTACAAGATATTTTCTGGCAAGGGGTAGTGCAGAACGAAATAGGCTAGCAAACCAGCTACCAAGACCATAACCAGACATTGTAGTACGCCCCTTGTAGTAGTCCAATCCATTGCATATTTGATGTGGACTCATAGCACCAACATAGCAATCAATATCGGGGCAGACAAATGGAATTCTTTTATTGTTCATTTTAGGTGCTGGTGTTGCCGACAATGGGTCAAAAATGACATGTAATCACTGCTAAGCCTTTTGTTATTGCTAGAGGATCACCCAATTCACTTCTTAGTGTTAACTGACAGAGTTCCAAATACGAAGTGCATACAGGAACATACCGAAGATGCTTTATATTATAGTGATGAACAAGTTCATGAGTTGTTTTTCGTTCAAGAACACGTAAAAGGGGGACATTTGAATTACCATTTCTTGATGTTTCCACAAAGGATGCATAGAGAAATATGCAAGAGTCTGAGGCAAAACCAGGTGGATAATCAGCAAAAGTAACTTGATCCATCCCGTAAACGGTGCCAGCGTTTTTCCCATTAATCAAGAACGTCTCTCAGATTATCATTGAGAATAATTATTTCAGTGTCAACAGGTGAGGTAATGTAAATCCTATCGCGTTCCAATGAATAATTAAAATGGAATGTACCATTCCTACGATATGAGATTTTTCTATTGATTGTACGACACAAATCTCTCATATCATCATATTCAATATATTTCAATTTGACATGTGGATATTCGCTAGATTTAAGTGCTTCAACCCATTCATAGTCGACAAAGAGTGAGCAATCGAATGGTAAAACTTTTATATCATACACACGATCTTTTCTCAGGATGTCATAGGTATTTTTGAAAATACAGTCTACAAGAGCCACTACATACGCACCGTCAAATTTGATGGCGGGTGAGAGTTTCGTCCAAACATCATTTGTATTATTCAAGTCATTGTAGAGAAGATTAGAAACATTGGGCAGAAATGTTATGTTGAAATAATTGGGTATTGTCAATATCTTCAACACCGATCCAAGAATCAAAACCAGAGTTGTATCCTAGCCACCGAACAAGTAACTGTTTCTTACCCCTGTGAGTACGAGTCTTTAATATCTTTTCAATTTGACAGATTTCACTATTATTTTTAATATTTTGCTTTTCATAATTATAAAGGTCACAAAGAATCTTTTCATCTTCGGTGTAGCACGAAAGATATATTATGGGATTGGTGTCTAAGATTAACGTCACTTTAAAAAGTTCTGTGGGCCACAAGTACTTACCCTTTTCAAAAACATTAGTTGTTCTATTAATTCGAACAGTATCACCAACATTGAATTTATTTTTCTTCTTGTCAATCATTTCATTGGAATATTGTTTAAGAAAGGTGTCAATTGTATCATGATCAGAATGATGAACTTCCGTCGGGGTTGAGTTGGACAATGATCGATGAGGTCGTTGATTATAAATCAACATGATTTTATCTAAATCCTGAATAAAAGCAGATGTATTTTTCAATGTACAATATCTGGAAATTAAAAGTCGAATAGTACTTATAAATCGTTCGGCCAATGCAGCCTTTATAGGACTATGACTATGATAGAACAGTGTACTATATTTCACTAGTACTTTTGCAACATGGGGATTAACAAATTCAATACTGCAATCCGTTTGAATTTTTTTATACGAATCCTGTTCGAGAACACTTTCTATAGCCTGAGCAACTTCAACGCCTGTCTTTGATCGCAATGGAATTGCATATGCTTAACGAATACAAACAGTGATTGCAAGTAGAGTGTACTTGTATTGTGTATTGTGATGTTGTTGAATCTCATCTAGAGTTATGAGATCTGATTGAATTATATATAATGGGAAAAAGACTTTAGTTTTTCGAGGATGATTACCACGAAATTTATGATTTTTATGCAGAGTGTAACTAGATTCATTTTGTAGATAGTCTTGTACACTTTTAGTGTGAACACCAGTGACTTTGGAAAGAGTGGTGGGGGAACTTAAACTCCCCGCTTCACCAATATTTTCATAAACACCTTTCAGAACTTCAACCTTTTTGAACGTAAACACGTAGTGTAACGTCCGCTACCCTTCTGTATACTAGTTGTGGTTGTCGATGGGGGTGATGGTGACATGATACGTTTTTATTTTTTTCTAGCTAGCAATGGTGTTCTCTTCCTTGTCATCATTTTCAAGTTTCTACTATGTGTTGTAGTATTTTTCAAGATTGATATAAAATCTTCCTCTTCTTCTTCTTCTTGTTCATGTTTTAATGGTTTTGAGGTTGATGACGCTGACAATGGTGCATGTTCATTTAATTTTTTTAGAATTTGTCTATTGCTAATAAGACTTTTGAGGAAGTTTAGTGTATTTAGAAAGTTGTAAAGATGAGCGTCAAGTGATAATAGTCCTTTACGATTTGTAATCATATCATAGATTAAATCAAGTAGATTATAGCTCTTGCCATGAATTATAATCCCTTTCCCATTGCCATCAACTTGAATATGATCTTGACCACTTTCCATGAGATAAGTTAGGAGTCGTTTACTTTTTTACCGATATTAGTGGGGCATTAGATTTCCAATTTTCAATACAATTGAATCTAATTCCTCCATCTTTAATTGTGTTCCAGCAGCAAAATCCTGAGGAGATGATTCTTTTTTGTGATCAATACTACTGGTCTTTGCAAGATAGGGCTTGTGTTTGTCCACCTGGCGAGGTGCATCTTGAAGTAAAAGCAGTTTTTTATCATCCTCAATATTCTCGTTGTCAATGAATTTACTCAGATTGTTCTCAAAGTGTTCCACGGGTGAGAGAGCGAGTTCTATTGGAGTCAATTTATAGGGTTTTGCCATTCTCTCTAGAGAAAACTGTTTACAAGTCCTGCAATTATTGGCAGTAAAAGTGTGAAAAAGCTACCGCCCGGTTGAAGAAGTTGTTTCTTTTTAAAATTCCTTCCTTTCTTTTTAGAGGCCAATGTACGTACAATGGAACGATGTTGCTTTGCCTGTTGCTTAACTACTTCTGGCAGTTGAACATTACCCTCGGTCAAATTTAAACAAAGTTCAGATATTAGATTAATGAAATCATTGTCAATACAATTTTTGAGTATGGCTTTCATAAGCGAGGGTTTTGAAGTGCTTAGAACTGAAAATAAATGTCTATTTTCATGTAGTTTCTTCAGTGTCATGATAGCAACTAATAGCCTTTTTTAGTGTTCACGGGGAGATATACTGTAATTTCATCGTCAAAAATATATGTGACTACACGCAGATCCTTGGGTGTATTTTGATTAAGATCCAATAGGATATAGCCGTAGGGTTAATTAGTTGCCTGATTGTATGCTGAGAGCAGAAATTTAGGGGCGGCGGGGTATATTTGTTTATTTAGAGCTATTAGTGAGCTAGAATCACGAACAACTCTGTAGATGATATAGTAGGTGCAGTTCAATGCAAGTGTTCGCATACATTTTCTCTGATGAAAGAGATTGTGTAGAACCAGAGTAACGGAAATCTGTTCGTGATGAAAGTGAAAAGTGAACAGTTGTAGCATTTCCTGGGACCATTGTTCAATAGATTCAGCCAGATCGTAAATAATCAGCCAAGAGTTTGGTTCAATAATGCTGAATACATGAAGTCCATGTATGAATTGTATCTGCACCAATCCCGTTGTACCAATTTCTTTTATTTTATTGTAAAACTCCTGCGAAATGATGCAAGAGCAGAAGATTTTTTTTCGGCTTTCCTACAAACATTTAATTGTAATTTTCTATTATTCTGGTCGAGAGTGTTGTTTTGCCTGACATTGACGGTCCACACAGAAACGATCTGAATGGTGTTTTAAATTGATACATATTCCCTTCAACAGTTCACCTAAACAACTAACTGTAGACTATACTTGTCTAATGACTAAATCAATTCCCTACTACTACTACTAGTCCGTTCAAGAATAATAAGAAGACGAATAAAGAATCATTTTCTTTTATTATACGAATAAAAGTAACAACACTTTACAAATACTACATTTAACACATGAAAGCACATTAAACATGAAAAAATACACTCTTTTTTAAATTTATTTATAATAAAAAATACAACATTTACATATCCACTAGAAAAAATTACATATGCACTAGTGAAAATTGCTCTGCCTTGCACACACACATTGAAAATTGTTTGTGATATAGAAAAAAGAATTTAAAAACACCCATCACCCAAAAAAACCCTCCCCCCCAATTTGTACTTTTTTTAATGAATTTAAGCTAATTTTTCTAGACCGAGTTGTTTTCTGTATTATACTCAATCAACTCGGGCCGAAATGAAATAGTGGACGTTTGGTAGTTCCTTCACGACATCCTCAAGTACATAAACTTCTTCCAATGTGGCTGTCCGGGCATGTTTATCTACTATAACTGTGTAGTTTTTAAATTGTAAAGAGCGAATTGCCATGACTTTCGCTCTTGGGACAAAACTACGTTCCACATAGTTTCTATAGACACTCATATAAAAATTATTTTTTTCAAAGTGTGTAGCTAACCACATGCAAACTTGTTTGATATCCTTGTTTTGCGCTTACACACAGTATACCTTCGGTCCAGGAAACACACCACTGGATATCAGATCGCTACCCGTTTCAGATTTTAGCATTAACAATTGATTTGGGGCCTGGCGTTTCACTAGCTCTGGGTTGCGGAATTCATCACAATTAGTGTAGTCCATTCGTGAGCTAATGTACTCGCCATTTTCCAAATCATTAAATAGATTTTCAGTTTTGACTTTTAACAGGAGTGAATCAGTGTCCCCGTAATACACTTGAACTTGTCCCTCAATCGGCCAATGTACCTTGCATACATTATAATAAAATGACAACATGAGTTTTTTAGATATTTCAGTTATTGCACTCCCGCCTGCAATATTTTTATTTAAAACAATGTTTCTTTTCTTGCGATGTAGGAGCACCATATCAGAGTCTATGATTGTGAACGATGTGAAGTTTGGATCCGCAATGATTCGAGCACAATCTTTGGGATTGGTTACAATTCTGTACTTCTGTTTCGTATGCTTTCGCACATTTTACCGAAAGCTGAGTTCAAAATGAGTTTATAGACTTTTTTTCAACTTTCGTTTTCGCTTGTGAACGCTTACTGACAAAGGTGTTAATTAAACGTTTTCATGTAAGGCTTTTGATCAAATTGGAGGGCTCTATGAATCTTTGTGACCTTGAAACCATTGGACACCATCCATTTCAATACCACGGGACGAACAACGATATTCTGTTTCGGGTTGTGGTTTTCAATTAGTTTTTATTTTGAAAGTATCCAGTGCATACTCCCATCCTCTACTAAAGATAAATTGTAGGGACTCAGAGAGTCCCTACCCACTGCTCTATTTATGCACGGGAAAACAAAGTCTTTTACCGAGTCATGGATTTCCATGGGATTTCACCGTCAATTTAAAAAAACCATCGTTGCGCCCAATTCTCCTCAACGCTAGCAATGTCTGGGAAATTCGAAGCACACGGATTGTCAAACCATTTATAATTGCCACACGGCAAACAGTAGTGAGACATTGCCGATGGGTAAAGGGAATTCATATCCAAAAAAACTCTGTCCGACTTTTGATCGGTGTGCTGTCCGGTCGGATCAGTTTTCATGATACGGTCCCCGTGAAAACATACCCTTCCCTCATTGATCTCTCTACAAATAGATGCTGATCCACGTCGGTGATCATACCTATTCCTTCTTTGCTGATGTTAAGAATCAAGTCCATAGCCAGGTGAGGAGTGGAAAAATAATAACCTAAATCCAACCCAAATTTCCCATAGATTTTATCCGTATTTTTGTACACAATGTCCAGAAGAGTGAGTACGTCACTGGCCAAGCATAGTTTACAATAATCCCACCCATTTTTACATCCGCCTTTTGCCCAAACCCTCTTAGCAAATTTGTAGTCGCTAGTGGCGCACTCACTCTCAGTAAGAGAATTGTAAAAAGCTTCAATGGGCGGTAATGACACCTCATCTAGCCTCGAGCCAGAGTTGTAATAATCATATGGATATATACCCTTACACGTTAATAAATCATACATTTCATCATCGGGGAAACGCTGTTTAAGGAGAGGGAAGCTATCAAAATTGTAACTTTTCTGTTCCTGAATCAATTGACTTAAAGATTTGGGGAAGAAACTGGATGAGTCTAAGAAACAGATTTTATTCAGGGCACGTGTTACCCTTGTCAACTGTTTTCCACATGAATTCTAGCAGCAGTAGCTTCTCCGATGATTTGGGTATGATATTATATGAAAAAGAACCATCTATCCATGCGTCATCTACAACTACAACCTTGGCAATGAGGGCCAACGCCGGTAGAACAAACTTTAAGTCGTAATTGAAATTGTGTATAAAAACGGGTACGGAATATTGTTGTCTAACGTTTAAATTGCACGACTGATATGCTACCCCTCTAAAGTTACTCCCCCCCCCCCCCGATGTAATTTCCTGCCAAAAATGATTCTGGTCAATCACCTTCCTCCTCCCCCCATTCTCAACACCATCATCAAATTCCCCCTTGCAAACCCAGCACATTTTACGATTTTTAATGGCCAATATGTCGTCTGGTGATAGGAGCATAGGATAGTTTGTGTAACGAAGGCGAGAAATTGCACTGTTCACTGTTTTGATTAGACTGAACAATGGCGAGCGCCTGAAGTATCCACCGTGATCCAACATCTCCACTACATCCAACAATTGCTTGGCCCAATTCAAATCTCGTTGCGCGTGAGCGTAAGGAGCCCCTGTGGATTCATTGATTTTAACACGATTCGGATTTGACAATTGGTACACGTCTCTGACTTTGGGTTCGTAGCCTAAAACGTTCTTATTGCTCGGCAGGAGTGTGTTCTAGATATTCTAACGTAAGATCGCTCTATCTCCACTTACCGTTTCCACAACCTGGTATCCATGACGTTTACAGTGTTTCATGTGATGCTTTAACTTTAAATTAAAGTGCAATCTTGAAAGGTATGTTGAACAGTAATAACGTGCCTCATGTGTTTTGTCCTCCCCCATAGCCTTGCAAATACTTGTAATTAAATTAAAATGATCAATTTAATCGGACACTGCGTGTGGCATATATATAAGCCACACCCGATGTTTCACTGATTCAATTGAACAAGCCGTCACTGTATGTAACTCCCCCTTCTTATGGGAACGGTGCCCTTCGTCAAATTCGTTTTCATACTGTAACACCGTGACACCAATCTTTAAATGTGCATTAGCCCGCTCAAAAATATCTATTCCTTTTAGTGTCCCGGGAAATTGACCATTTAAACAATTAAAATATACTATGGGGAAATTTGAACCCTCCCTACCATTAACTGCCATTTCATCCAACTTTTTCTTAGATGCTTTTTTTCGAAGAGGTCTGTAGGCGCCAATTAAAAATGCATACTTGAAACACTGTAGCCTCGTATCGAAACAGATTCGTTGTATCCCCCTACATCCCTCTAAATCTGAATGATATTTTAATTCAATACCCTTCGGCCCACTCCCCCTCTTAAAATAAAATCTTTTTTAAATCTACAAATATTAAAATTTAAACTTTCAATAAATAAAACCACCGACCCACTACACCCTCGTTATAATTCTCCCATTTACTTTGAATACTATTAACCTAATCTAAAAAAGCCTCCTCATAATTTGATAAATGCGGGCGAATTGCCAACGTCTCTGTGTGCAAGTATTTCGAATACAGCTCACTCGCATTTTCATTTAAAAAAATATTTTTAGTGCTATTGATGCTTTTAAACTGACCCCACCCCCCAGACCCCATCTATTGTTCAAGAATGGCTCGAATATTATTAGTATATAAATGTGTAATGGCCAGGGGATCTGTTATTATATCCCCCGACACTAGAGAGTTAAAGGGGTCACCGAATTTGGCGCAGTAGACCATTGTGTGGTGCAAGGCAGAGCTAGAAAGGAAACAATCTGGCAGTGGGGATTCTTGTGTAGTTGGTATATCGTTATTACTACTAATACTACTAGTTGTATTATTAACCAGAATGGTGGGGGGTGACATAAAAATGTCAATAGTATGACCCCCAGTCTGTTCAATTCCATTGGATGGAGGTGGCATGAAATCATCTAAGCTAGATATTATATCTTCTAGAGTGTTTGGGGATAGCTGATCAAGCCAGCCTGTATTGTCCTATGATAGAATTTCTTTATGAGAACTCGGTTCAGATACACTAGTACTACTAACACCACCTAAATGCTCTGGCATAAATATATCTTTCCATTCCGGGTCCTCCACCATGTCAATGTCACAAGTTAAATCGTCTAGGCTGGCCATGTCCCCAAAACAATCATTTAGAAAACCCCTATGCCATTCCATATTGTCTAGAACTAACGTAGGTTCATCTCTAAAGTCCATTGGTGGTGCTAGAATTGGTTCAGGTCCACCAAAAATGAAAGATTCATGACCTGATGAAGATGGCGCTGCTAATTCACTAATCTATAGAAAAAAGGTTTATTTTCTATGTGTAATGACCACTATTTTATAAAGTTAAAAAAACCATGTTCATTTTTCCACCCCACCCACAAAACTCAATTCCTCCTAGTATTATTTTAGCTAAATACTTGCCTCCACCCCCACCCCCAGAAAGTTCAGAAAGACGCAATACCCTATTTATTCTGAAGCATTTCAAGTCATGTGTTTACCCTGATATTAAATAAGTGCCATTTTTCACCCCATCCTCAAAACTTAATTCCCCTCTCCTAGAATTATTTAAGTAAATACTTGTCTCCACCCCCTCCCCCAGAAATGTCAGAAAGAAGCAAAAGAGTGCTTTCTTTGACAATAAAAAAAATATATTATATTTAGCTATCTCTGATGAGGGGCAGAGAAATTTATAACAATGGTTGGGGGCGAGAGGTTAATATTTTAATCACTGATACATACACTCTTAGAGTGTTGAAAAAAATGGCGAAAAGAAAAGACAAAAAAAAGTTGGAAAGAAATAGGTAGATATTTCTATAATCCATAGAAGGTAGAGGTAAAATACCTACATTTCCAAATTCAGACTGCACTTGTATGCCTGAAGCCCCTGGCAAAGCATGAATGGGGATGACGTCACGATCTTGAGTAGATGGGGCTGATGCATTATGAGAAGCCATCCACTCCCTTTTAAATTTTCTGCCAGGTTGCATAGAGGTTTGCGCAGAGCTGACACTGGCGTGAGAGGCTCCTGGCATTAAAAGTTGTGTTGTCATTGGCTGGTCCAGAGCATGTGTAATGGAACCAGCATATCTGATGATGGAAGGCCTTGCAGCTTGCATCGATGTGGCATCGTTCCATCTTGCTCTCTTTTCAGGGGGAGAGTAATTGTAGGAATCCTCCTCCTTAAAAAAAGAAGAAAAATTTAGACTGAAATAATGATCTCTCTTTTACAGATTAATTACCCTCTAAAGTTAATTTTGATGTTTGTAACGCTCTATATACTAGTGCTTTAGAAATATTAAAAAAAAACTTCTAAAGTAAAATTTTTGAAAATTTTGAGTTTGGGGGGGAGGGGAATTTCAAAAACATCTTCCCATAATATAAATTATCCTCTAAAGTCGATTCTGATGTTTGTAGCGCTCTATCTATTAGCACTTTAGAAATATTTAAAAAAAACTTCTAAAGTAACATTTTGGAAAATTTTGAGTTTGGGGGGAAGGGGGATTATAAAAACATCTTCCCATAATATAAATTAGCCCCTAAAGTCGATTCTGATGTTTGTAGCGCTCAATCTCTTAGCACTTTAGAAATATTTAAAAAAATCTTCTAAAGTAAAATTTTGGAAAATTTTGAGTTTGGGGGAGGGGAATTTCAAAAACATCTTCCCATAATATAAATTATCCTCTAAAGTCGATTCTGATGTTTGTAGCGCTCTATCTATTAGCACTTTAGAAATATTTAAAAAGCTTCTAAAGTAACATTTTGGAAAATTTTGAGTTTGGGGGGGGGAGGGGAATTTCAAAAACATCTTCCCAATACAAATTATCCCCTAAAGTCGATTCTGATGTTTGTAGCGCTCTATGTATTAGCACTTTAGAAATATTAAAAAAAAGCTTCTAAAGTAAAATTTTGGAAAATTTTGAGTTTGGGGGGAAGGGGGATTTCAAAAACATCTTCCCATAATATAAATTATCCTCTAAAGTCGATTCTGATATTTGTAGCGCTCTATCTATTAGCACTTTAGAAATATTTAAAAAAAGCTTCTAAAGTAAAATTTTGTAAAATTTTGAGTTTGGGGGGAAGGGGGGTTTCAAAAACATCTTCCCATAATATAAATTATCCTCTAAAATCGATTCTGATATTTGTAGCGCTCTATCTATTAGCACTTTCGAAATATTTAAAAAAGCTTTAGTGTACTATTCTTTAATTAACGATTTTAATATCAACTTTTTTAGTATACTATATCGATATTTTAAATTGACAACATTGTTCAAACATTACTTGTGCTTTGCATTTCAAAAGGATTTACTCTCGTTTAATTTGACCCAAAAAGAATCTCTTTTTCAAAGTTCCCCTAATCACATGTGGCATTAATCCATACTGATAAGACATCCGTCTGAAGTCTGTTTCCGAAAACGACCCTTTTTGTAATTATAAACACTGATGGTTTTAGACCGGAAAAGTTTGCATACTCTATTTTTGATAATGGGAAATGACATTTTTTGAACGAAATAACTATTTCTAAGGAATTAAACTTGTAAACAGAGGGGAGGCGGGGGGTGGGATTTACATAATGGAAAAAAGAGCGTATTTATGTTTTCTAGTGACTATAATCATCGTATTGTAGAGTTTGTATTGTTGGGGGGAGGGCTATGCCCCCTGAAATTTGAATTTACTGGAGAGATGACTATTTAAAAATATTCTATTTGGAAATAAATTAAGAAATTTACTAAACAATACTCACATTATAACTCGAAGTAGACATAGCTTCAATGTCAATAATATTTAATGTATTATCTATGATATGTTAAAACATTATGAAAATTTAATCATAATGCATGGCCATTATATACAAAATCTCAAGGACGAATGTAAATCACTCCTTTTTATTTGAACCCAATCACCAATCAAGTTATCGTATATGGAGCAACCTCCACTGTCTCTGATTGGCCCTAAAAACGGATGTTGCCTCAAAAACCACTCTGGTTGTGTTAAATAATCTCGACTATGCTCTCAAAACTTGTTGGCCAACTTTATAGGTTTTTGGCAGCTTTTTTAAAATGTGCACGTGAAGCTACGCTGCATATTCTTGTGAAATTCCTTGTGCAATTGATATCAATAGCAAAAAACCAGTCTAGTTGTCTTATACAACCTTGACTATACTCTCAAAATGTGTTTGACCACTTTATAGGTTTGCACGCTTTTTTGCAATGTGCACGTGAAACTGTGGTGTCTCAGGCGTAGGTTTTCTTGTACCGTTTCTTGTACAGTTCAAATCAGCACCTAGGTTACTACTAATACTATATGTTAACATTGGGTAAAGTTCATAACTTTCAGCCCTCCCCCTGGGGGCGTCGAAGGATTAAGTCATCCTAAAAGACATAGTTATAATATTTTAGACCATGCTAAACAAAATGACTATCTCAAAATTTTGATCAGGTGACTTTGGGAAAAAAATGAGCGTGGGAGGGGGCCTAGTTGGCCTCCATTTTTTTTTCACTTAAAAATGGCACTAGAACTTTTAATTTCCAATCCAATGAGCCGTCCAACGATATTCTAGGACCACTTGGTCGATACGATCACCCCTGGGAAAAAGAAAAAAAAAAAAAAACAAACAAATAACCACGCATCCGTGATCTTTCTTCTAGCAAAAAATGCAAAATTCTACATATTCGCAGATAGGAGATTGAAAACTCTACATTAGGGTACTCTGATATGGTATATATGAAGGTTTAATTTTCATTAAGGTTCTATATTGTTTAGGGGGTCTTTCCGCCTTTTTTCGAAAATCAGCCACATATTCTCAGGCTCGTAACTTTTGATGGGTAAAATTTCACTTGACGAAACCTATATATTTTAAATCAGAATTGAAATCTGATTCTTTTGATGTATCTATTGGTATCAAAAGATTTTTGGTATCTATTGGTATCATTCCGTTTTTTAGAGTTTCGGTTACCATTGAGCTACCAGAAAATGTTTGATAGATTTATTTTGTTTTCTCAAAAAAATACTAGAGGGGTTTAGTCGTTTCCTAGATAGGGCTTTCCCCCTTTAAATCTCATAAAGCTGCACAAATGGTTATGGGTGTATCTTAGAAAACTTCAAATATTTCAGTAAAATTAAAATTCCTTACACTACAGAAAATAAAATATGTTGTTTACGACTACTGTAAAATCCAACTTAAATGTAACCTTCAAACGAATATGCAAACCTGGCTAAACTGTCCTTAAACGACATGTTTAGTTTTATTCCCTAATTATTTAGCATCAATAACGTGAATGAAATATTTAATTTTTACTTAAATATTTTTTTTAGGTTTTTGCGATGTACAATATAGTTACAAACTTTTTTGTACTAGATAAAGCTATACTAGCTACTTACCTTAACCTTGAATGTTGGAGGTTGTGGCTTGGAAACCATTTCCAAGACCACAACTCTTTCAAGTGTGCCATAGATATTCGTGGCTTTGCATTCATAGTCACCAAATACACTCTCATTCTTTATATTGACCTATAAATAAAATTGAATATATCATCAAAAAACTTTAAACTATGACCTTCAATATCCCTGCCATAAAATACATAAGATGAAGATGTTTAACAAAAACTTACTTTAAAACTCAAATAAAGCAACTATCGTTCTTGTTCAAGAAACGAAATGTATTAGCAGACATCAATGGTACATCTTGACCGTGGTAATCCAAAAAGAATTTCTTACGACATTTTTTTTATTCTTTTAATGTGTAGAAATTAATTGTCATAAATTAGTGCCAGCTACATTTTCGAGTTGGTTGTGAAAAAGGGGCTACTCATTTTATTTTGGAACTGGTAAGCAGTGTAACCTTTTCATCTTTTTTTTTGTGTGTATGTGTGTTTTTTCGCTTTTGTCTTCTTTTTCGGGTCTTTGGAGTCCCATGTCGCCTGATTTGAGCCGATTAATTATGAAAATTAGTAAATAATTGCTCTTTTATTTTATTGTTTGATTTAATTTCTGTCGTTTTTCATCATTCCCTTCTTTTGCTCCAAGGAGCAGACTAGGGGGACTACCTTTTCTCGTTTTATTTTTTTTGCCGCACATATCAGATAGTTCTTGATAATGACCTGTAAGTAAAGAGGGACTCGAACCAATAAAAAACAAAGCTCTAAGAAAATAAATTTTAATCCCAATTAGTACATCCAAAGAAATAGCTTTTTATGCTTATTCTATATATATATATATATATATATATATATATATATATATATATATATATATATATATATATATATATATATATATATATATATATATATTATATATATATATATATATATATATATATATATATATATATATATATATATATATATAAATATATAAAATCCATTACGTTTCATGTAACCCATCCAAAGCTACGAGCCTGGTAAAACTTGCCTGAATTTCTTGAAAGGGGAGAAATGCTCTCCAAGATTGGAGACTCAGAAACACACTGTGCCGGACCTACCAGAGGGATCTACGCAACCTGCTCACCTCCGATCTACCAGAATAGGAGGACATAACTGCAACAACAAACCTGAGGGAACACTGGTGGCTTCTAGAAGATGCCCTGAGTGCCTCAGGAGGCAAAGGTGAAACTAAGATATAATGTAAGAAAACAAAAATAACTTAAATTGGTTGAAGCGAACCAAACTACCAGAACATAATTTCTATATTAAGAGACTGTTTTTTCATCATCTTAGTTTCACTGTATTAACAGAAACTTGGAATCAGCCATTTATATTCGACTTAATATATGCATCATAAAAAAAAGTGCTAAGGTTGGGTGAAATTATCATTTGGGAGGACAAAGACCTTACACATAAAATAATTTTACAAATCATACTGCAATGTAGTAAGAGGAGGCTGAATGCCCAAGATAAAGCTTGGTTAATATTATAAAAAGCATTTTGTGATTTTTTAGAAAAAATGTCTATTGCAGAGCCTTAAAACAGGTTTGGACGAAGTATGGGTTTCCGTCTGGAGGGTTTGAATCAGGGTTACCAACTGGACACATTTTATGTCAAAAGGACACATTCCCGTGTGCCGGACACAATGACACAAAAGGGTAAGATATAAACATATTTTTGATATTTGGGACATAAAAAGGCAAAAAGGGACACATTTTGTAAATTTATAACATAAATGAAACATTTCCTAACTGGATATATATTTTGGTAAAAAAAAGTGCTACTTTTCCCCAAAGTATTACTTTTTTCGGTATTTTTTTTTAAACATCCAGGCCTTGCCGGAGATATCGTAAGTAAAGGATTTGCTCCATACTAAAGAATTTACATGTTTATGTGAGTTTCGTGCTTTCACACTAAGTCATTTTGTATGAATGTTTTTAAGGATTTTTTATTCGTTTTTATTGTATTTGATGTTAACTGGACGCTTTTAATAATACAGCTAGCAAGAAAAAACTCTAATTACGAGATTTTAAGATGGACACATTTTAGTTAATAATGATGTATGTTTGGATTCTCCGGGGGCACATTCATGAACCCAGAAGTCGGCAACCCTAGTCTGGATATGAGTATATAGCAGAAGCAGTAGTAATAAAGTAACAGCGAACAAAAAGACTGTCATTCAATGTTTATTGTGCAAAATTTCCAAACGCATTATATTTGCGCTGAAGTTTAACGTACAGATTACTGAAATCTATTATGATAAATTAACTAATATTAAAATAAAAATACTAATGACTCGACGAACCAAAAATCGCTTGAAAGTCTTCGCACACTCTTTCTCCACCTAAAATATTTAAAAATAACAAACCCTTCTACTACATGTTACAGTTTAACCTACAATATTAAAATGTAAAAAAAAAAATATAAAATATTACTCCGAATAACTGATCGCAGACAAAATTGGTCGGAACCAACGCAACTTCGAAGCTTTTCCTCTACCTCAACCAATCAAGGGGGTCTTTTCTTTTATTTTATTTTTCTAAAGATTATGCTAAGAATAAATATTTCTGTTTCGGCTAAGCCTTGACTCAAGGAAAATCATGCTGACAAATGTAAAACAATTACATGGCGCTTCGTTTAGTTGGGAATATATCAGGAAGTCTATGGTTTTGAACGTGATTTTCCTGTGTACTACGTATATCACATGACAATAGTTTAATTTAACCAGGTCGTGAAAGAGTAATACCAGTATTAGAAAAAAAAGTTTATAAAGAGTACTTGACAGGGCAAATTTTTGATCAAACAAACGTTGACGTTTCTGGTAGTACAGTGGATTAACGCTCTGCTAAGAGACACGGGGCCCAGGCATCGATTCCAGCTACCGCAAGGCTGGGTGATAGGCGTGTTACCTGTCTCTCATTGGCTATGCAATAACGATGCCTAGGTAAAGAGCAAAGCTCTATGTATTATTTCTTTATTTTCAGCAAGGCACTTCGCATAGAAGAAGTTGTAGTAGAATCTTCGGTTCGGAGGGGACTCATTCGATTGGGCAATAAAAGTTGTAGTGCCCTTTTTAAGAGTCAAAAGTGGTTGGAGAGAAATTCAAGCAAAGGTGAGGAGGATTATCATTTGCCCAAAAGGAAATATGCGCAATACTACTACCTCTACTAGTATTGCTAAGGCTACAACTACTACTTCTACCGCTGAGGGGGATGATCAATTTACCAGAAGGTAATATTTGCACGAAATTAGTACTACTACAATTACTACTACTGCTACTGGTACTACTACTACCGCTACTGCTACTACTACTACTACTACACTACTGATACAACTACTACTACTACTACTATTCCAATACTACTACTGCTATTACTACTACTACTACTACCACAATTACTACTTACTACTACTACTGATATTACTACTACTACTGCTACTTTTCTGCTGCTACTACTACTAATACTACTACTGCTTTTACCACTATTACTAATAATACTACTGCAACTACTAATTCTACTTCAATTACTACTAGGCCTAAGGGTATTATGGTGAAAACTTCAGGTGAAAACCGCTACTACTTCTACTACTACTGATATTACTACTACTACTGCTACTACTACTATTACTACTACTACTACTACTACTACTACTACTACAACTACTACTACTACTACAACTACTACTACTACTACTACTACTATTCCAATACTACTACTACTACTACTGCTACTACTACTACTACTGCTATTACTGCTACTACTACTACTATTACTGTTACTACTACTAGTAATACTAATACTACAACTACTACTACTAAGATTGGACAAAGTCAAAAGATTTTTAGTTCATTCAGGTTGTCAAAACTGTACGGTTACAATCAGGATTCTCAGGATTAGAATAGGGTATTAAGTTGAAACTTTCAGACAAAGTTGAAGGGGATACGAGGGGGAGTAAATAAAAATAAACTGTGTATCCAGATTGTCAAATGGACGTCTATGCAAAATCTCAGGAAAAACTCAGGGCATTACATTGGACTTAAAGGGCATGTTTTTGGCGACGTTAAACTAAATCAAAAGACACTATGTGCATCCAGTTTAGTCTAATAGGCATATCTGCGATATTTAAGGAATGGCTAAGGGTATTAAGTTAAAAATTGTAAGGGGATACAGAGTTGAAAATTGAACCAAATCAAATTGTATTATGTGCATCCAAGGTTGTCAAAAGAGGGTATTTGGCGAGGATAGTAGATTAATATTTGTCTATATTCAAAGTTGCAACGCGATGGAAGCTAGAAATCTGTCAGCCTAATAGAGCCCCAAAGATATACAACATCAACCCACATGTTCGAATATTTTCCCCTGTACCCATCAATCCAAAGCATAATAGTACAACAATTATTTTATAAAATTTTATCCAACATACAAATAACAAGCGAAAATCTAGATTTTTATGGAGAAAAACCAAAAATATTTAGAATATTCTTCTTTTAACCGTTGAAAGTGAACATATCAATTAAAAAGGAGCAGAAATAAATTTAAAAAAATCTCCCACAAAAAAACTTTTTTTAATGGAGAGTAAAGAGCAACATTAAAGAAAAGGCGAGCAGAAATAAAGTCAAATAATTGTTCAAGCTTAAGACTACCATAAATCAACATCAACAAATAAATGAAACCCAGAACGAACAGAAATTTCACTAGATAACCAAGTTAAACTGAAAACGAGCAAAAACTACTGAAAAGAGGAATAAGGCTAATACCCCTGTTTCTTCAAAAGACCAGAATATAATTTGCCCTTTACTAAAAGCAAAATACATTTTAAACATTTCCTCTTCTTTAACCTGTATAAATCCAAAACTATTAAGACTTTAAGGAATAAACATCAGTACATATGTTAAACTATCAATCCACATTCATTTGTTGTTTTTTTTTTTTTAAATAATTTTGGTTATGATTATGATTCTTATTATTATTTTTTTGTGTTATGAGAAAAAAAAGCACGTATCTGATTTGAGCCGATTAATTATGAAAAATAGTAAATAATTGCTCTTTTATTTTATTGTTTGATTTAATTTCTGTCGTTCTTCCTCATTCCCTTTTTTTGCTCCATGGAGCAGACTAGGGGGATTATCTTTTCTTGTGTTGTTTTTTGTTGCCGCACATATCAGATAGTTCTTGATATTGACCTGTAAGTAAAGAGTGACTCGGACCAAAAAAAAACAAAGCTCTAAGAAAAGAAATTTTGATCAAAATTGGTACATCCAAAGAAATAACTTTTTATGCTTATTCTATATATACATATATAAAATCCACTACGTTTAATGTAACCCATCCAAAGCTACGAGCCTGGTAAAACTTGCCTGAATTACTTAAAAGGGAAGAAACGCTCCCCAAAATTGGAGTGATTTTAATGAAAACCACATCATTGGATTCAAAATTTCCGAGAATCTTAATGTAGAGGTTTCAAGCTTCTATAAAATGAGGCGGAATTTATATTTTTCCAGAAGAAAAATCCCAGATGAATGTTTATTTGTTTTCTTTCTTATTGTTAAAAAACGAACTTAAACTAACAATGCCCACAAGTTAAAGGAGGGTGAAGGAAAAATGGGTTCCAAGTTTTTGGTCCTTCTAAACAACCAGTTGTTTGGACGAAGAAGGTGCAGTGTTTAGGAGTGCTGGCTCAAAATGTGGCTCGCTTTGGCGAAAATTGGCTCACTTTGGCAAAATTCACCTTAGAATTACCACTGTCAACCTCGTAAAAAAAAGTCACCTTTCCAGAAAAAAAAATGATTTTAGTAGTTTTTGCACGTAACAAGTATTACAACTCACGGAGGAACAACCCAAAAGGTCTTCATAAATGAGTCAATAAGGAAGTTAAATAGTTTTTAGTGATTGCAACACAAAAGTTACACATTTTCTAAGAAAAGGAAAAAGTAGCGTAATAGTGTCTTTAGTCTTCACCCTCTTGTGCACCTTTTCCATTTTGCTGACGACAGTAAAATTTTCATTGCTGTAGTGGACCTGCCATCTTTCCCTTCCGTAGCTCAAAGTTTTCTTGATCATAGGCAGTGCGCCAGCGCTGCCTAAGTAAAGAACGATGTGGGCACAATGTGTTGTTTTTTGGTTCTCCATACCCGGGCACTTCGTATCGAAGGAGTTGTCGTAGAAACTTCGAAAAGGAATCATTCAATTGGAAATTGGAGTGGCTAGTGCCCTTTTTCATAGTCAAAAGTGATTGGAGGGCAAATAGCCCCCCCCCACGCCCATCCATCCCCCAAACACATCCAATCCAAATTTTGAGATAGCCATTTTGTTCACCGTAGTTGATTTCCAGATAGGAAATATATTTTTGAGGAGGACACTCCCCCACAACCCTCAGGGCAAGGGTTTTAAGTTATGCCCTGGGGGCATATAAGGTTTTATAGAAGGGGTCGCCGTAGAAACTTCTAAAGAGGCTCATTCGATTGGAAATTCAAAGGACTAGTACCCTTTTTAATAGTCGAAAGTGATTGAAGGGCAACTAGACACCCCCCCTCCCCCAGCCCATCATTCCCCTAAATATATCAAATCAAAATTTTGAGATAGCCATTTTGTTCAACGTAGTTGATTTCCAGATAGAAAATATATTTTTGAGGAGGACACTCCCCCACAACCTTCAGGGCAAATGTTTTAAGTTATGCCCTGGGGGTATATAAGGTTTTTATAGAAGGCGTTGTCATAGAAACTTCAAAAAAGGCTCATTCGATTGGAAATCCAAAGGCCTAATACCCTTTTTAATAGTCAAAAGTGATTGGAGGGCAACTAGCCCCCCTCCCCCGACGCCCCTCAGTCCCCCAAATACATCCAATCAAAACTTTTAGTTAGCCATTTAGTTCAGCGTAGTTGATTTCCAGATAGAAAATATGTTTTTGTAGAGGACACTCCCCCACAACCTTCAGGGAATGGGTTTTAAGTTATACCCTGGTGGCATATAAGGTTTTTGTAGAAGGCGTTGTCGTAGAAACTTCAAAAGAGGCTCATTTGACTGGAAATTCAAAGGCCTATTATCCTTTTTAATAGTTGAAAGTGATTGAAGGGCAACTAGCCCCCCCCCGCCCCGCCCATCATTACTCCAAGCACATCCAATCAAAATTTTGAGATAGCTATTTTGTTCAGCGTAGTTGATTTCCGATAGAAAATATGTTTTTGAGGAGGACACTCCCCCACAACCCTCAGGGCAAGGGTTTTAAGTTATGCCCTGGGGGCATATAAGGTTTTTATAGAAGGTGTTGTCGTAGAAACTTCAAAACAGGCTCATTCGATTGGAAACTCAAAGGGCTAGTGCCCTTTTTAATAGTCAAAAGTGATTGGAGGGCACCTATCCCCCCCCCACGCCCATCATTCCCCCAAACACATCCAATCAAAATTTTAGGACAGCCATTTTTTTTCAGCATAGTTGTTTTCCAGATAGAAAATATGTTTTTGAGGAGGACACTCCCCCATATCCCTCAGGGCGAGGGTTTTAAGTTATGACCTGGGGGTATATAAGTTTTTTAAAGAAGGTGTTGTCGTAGAAACTTCAATAAAAGCTCATTCGACTGGAAATTCAAAGTGCTTTTGCCCTTTTTAATAGTCGAAAGTGATTTGAGGGCAACCAGCCCCCCTCCACACCCATCATTCCCCCAAACACATCCAATTAAATTTTTGAGATAGCCATTTTGTTCAGGGTAGTTGATTACCAGATAGAAAAGACATTTTTGAGGAGGACACTCCCCCACAACCCTCAGGGCAAGGATTATAATTTGTGCCCTGGGGGCATATAAGGTTTTTATTGAAATCTTTGTCGTAGAAACTTGAAAAAGGGCTTATTCGATTTGAAATTAAAAGGACTAGTACGTTTTTTAATAGTCAAAAGTGATTCGAGGGCAACTAACCCCCCCCTCGCGCCCACCTTTTCCCCAAACACATCCAATCAAAATTTTTAGATAGCCCTTTTATTCAACGTAGTTGAAAGTTTCGGAAATTATGTCTTTAAGGATGATAATCCCTCCCCCCACAGCCCTCAGGACAAGCGTTGTATGTTATGCCCTAGGGGCATATAAAGTTTTTATTGAAAGTGTTGTCGTAGAAACTTCAAAACAGGCTCATTCGATTGGAAACTCAAAGGGCTAGTGCCCTTTTTAATAGTCGAAAGTGATTGGAGGGCAACTATCCCCCCCCCCACGCCCATTATTCCCCCAAACACATCCACTCAAAAGTTTGTGATAGCCATTTTTTTCAGCGTAGTTGTTTTCCAGATAGAAAATATGTTTTTGAGGAGGACACTCCCTCAAAACCCTCAGGGCAAGGGTTTTAAGTTATGCCCTGGGGACATACAAGGTTTTTATAGAAGGTGTTGTCGTAGAAACTTCAAAACAGGCTCGTTCGATTGGAAATTCACATGGCTAGTACATCCAATCAAAATTTTGAGATAGCCATTTTGTTCAGCGTACTTGATTTCCAGATAGAAAATATGTTTTTGAGGAGGACACTCCCCACAACAATCAGGGCAATTGTCTTAAGTTATGCCCTAGGGGCATATAAGGTTTTTATAGAAGGCGTTGTCGTAGAAACTTCAATAAAAGCTCATTCGACTGGAAATTCAAAGGGCTAGTGCCCTTTTTAATAGTCGAAAGTGATTGGAGGGCAACTAGCTCCCCCCCACCCCCATCATTCCCCCACACACATTCAATAAGAAATTTGAGATAACCATTTTGTTCAGGGTAGTTGATTTCCAGATAGAAAACTATTTTTTTGAGGAGGACACTCCCCCACAACCCTCAGGGCAAGGATTATAAGTTATTCCCTGGGGGCATATAAGGTTTTTATTGAAATCGTTGTCGTAGAAACTTGAAAAAGGGCTCATTCGATTTGAAATTCAAAGGACTAGTAAGTTTTTTAATAGTCGAAAGTGATTTGAGGGCAACTAACCCCCCTCTCTTGCCCACCTTTTCCCCAAACACATCCAATCAAAATTTTTAGATAGCCATTTTAGTCAGCTTTATTGGAAGTTTTGGAAATTAGGTTTTTAGGGATGAACACCCCTCTCCCCACAACCCTCAGGGTAACGGTTGTAAGTTATGCCCTGGGGGCATACAAAGTTTTTATTGAAAGCGTTGTCGTAGAAACTTCAAAAGGGCTCATTCAATTGGAAATTGAAAGGGTTAGTTCCTTTTTTAATAGTTGAAAGGGATTGGATAGCAACTAAAGCCCCTCTCACGCCCACCATTTTCCCAAACACATCGAATTAAAATTTTGAGATATCCATTTTGTTCAACGTATTTGAAAGTTCTTGAAATTTTCTCTTTTAGGATGATAACCCCCTCAGCGTCCTCAGTGCAAGGGTTGTAAGTTATGCCCTGGAGGCATATAAAGTTTTTATTAAAAGTGTTGTCGTAGAAACTTCAAAAGGGCTCATTCGATTGGAAATTGGAGTGGCTAGTACCCTTTTTAATAGTCAAAAGTGATTGGAGGGCAACTAGCCCCCCACTCCCATCATTCCCCCAAACACATCCAATCAAAATTTTGATAAAGCCATTTTGTTCAGCGTAGTTGATTTCCAGCTAGAAAATATGTTTTTGAGGAGGACACTCCCCCACAACCCTCAGGGCTTGGGTTTTAAGTTATGCCCTGGGGGCATATAAGGTTCTTATAGAAGGCATTGTCGTAGAAACTTTGAAAAGGGCTCATTTGATTGGAAATTGGAGTGGCTAGTGCCCTTTTTAATATTCAAAAGTGATTGGAGGGCAACTAGCCCCCCACGCCCATCATTTCCACAAACATATACAAACAATATTTTGAGATAGCAATTTTGTTCAGCGTACTTGATTTCTAGATAGAAAAAATATTTTTGAGGAGGACACTTACCCAAATCCCTCAGGGTACGGATTATATATTATGCCCTGTGGGCATTTAAGGTATTTATAGAATGCGTCGTAGTAGAAACTTCGAAAGAGGCTCATTCGATTGGAAATTCAAAGGACTAGTACCCTTTTTAATAGTCGAAAGTGATTGGAGGGCAACTAGCCCCCCCACACCCATCATTCCCCCAAACAAATCCAATACAAATTTTGAGATAGCCATTTTGTTCAGGGTAGATGATTTCCAGATAGAAAACATATTTTTGAGGAGGACACAACCCTCAGGGCAAGGATTATAAGTTATGCCCTGGGAGCATATAAGGTTTTTATGAAATCTTTGTCGTAGAAACTTGAAAAAGGGCTCATTCGATTTGAAATTCAAAGGACTAGCACGTTTTTTAATAGTCGAAAGTGATTTGAGGGCAACTAGCCCTCCCCCCCCCACGCCCATCATTCCCCCAAACTGGAGTTGGAAATGGGAGTGGCTAGTGCCCTTTTTAATAGTCGAAAGTGATTGGAGGGCAACTAACCCCCCCCCCCACGCCAATCATTCCCCCAAACGCATCCAATCAAAATTTTTAGATAGTCATTTTGTTCAGCGTAGTTGTTTTCCAGATAGAAAATATGTTTTTGAGGAGGACACTCCCTCACAACCCTCAGGGAAAGGGTTTTAAGGGAAATTCAAAAAATTTCCCCGGGGAAAGAGAAATTCAAAGGGCTAGTTCCCTTTTTAATAGTCGAAAGTGATTGGAGGACAACTAGCCCCCCCACACCTATCATTACCCCAAACACATCCAATCAAAATTTTGAGATAGCCATTTTGTTCAGCGTAGTTGATTTCCAGATAAAAAATATATTTTTAAGCAGGACACTCCCCCACAACCATCAGGGCAAGGGTTTTAAGTTATGCCCTGGGGGCATATATGGTTTTTATAGAATGTGTTGTCGTAGAAACTTCAAAACAGGCTCATTCGTTTGGAAATTCCAAGGGCTAATACTCTTTTTAATAGTCGAAAGTGATTGGAGGGCAACTAGCCCCCCCCCCCCACACCTATCATTCCCCCAAACACATCCAATTAAATTTTTGAGATAGCCATTTTGTTCAGGGTAGTTGATTACCAGATAGAAAAGACATTTTTGAGGAGGACACTCCCCCACAACCCTCAGGGCAAGGATTATAATTTGTGCCCTGGGGGCATATAAGGTTTTTATTGAAATCTTTGTCGTAGAAACTTGAAAAAGGGCTTATTCGATTTGAAATTAAAAGGACTAGTACGTTTTTTAATAGTCGAAAGTGATTTGAGGGCAACTAACCCCCCTCTCACGCCCACCTTTTCCCCAAACACATCCAATCAAAATTTTTAGATAGCCCTTTTATTCAACGTAGTTGAAATTTTTGGAAATTAGGTCTTTAAGGATGACAACCCCTCCCCCCACAGACCTCAGGGCAAGGGTTGTATGTTATGCCCTAGGGGCATATAAAGTTTTTATTGAAAGTGTTGTCGTAGAAACTTCAAAACAGGCTCATTCGATTGGAAATTCAAAGGGCTAGTGCCCTTTTTAAAAGTCGAAAGTGATTGGAGGGCAACTATCCCCCCCCCCACGCCCATGATTCCCCCAAACACATCCACTCAAAAGTTTGAGATAGCCATTTTTTTCAGCGTAGTTGTTTTCCAGATAGAAAATATGTTTTTGAGGAGGACACTCCCTTTATAATATTCAAAAGTGATTGGAGGGCAACTAGCCCCCCACGCCCATCATTCCCCCAAACACATATAATCAAAATTTTGAGATAGCCATTTTGTTCGGCGTATTTGATCTCCTGTTAGAAAATATGTTTTTGAGGAGGACACTCCCCCACAGCCCTCAGGGCAAGGGTTGTAAGTTATGCCCGGGGGGCATATAAGGTTTTATAGAAGGGGTTGCCGTAGAAACTTCGAAAGAGGCTCATTCGATTGGAAATTCAAAGGACTAGTACCCTTTTTAATAGTCGAAAGTGATTGAAGGGCAACTAGCCCCCCCCCCGCCCATCATTCCCCCAAATATATCAAATCAAAATTTTGAGATAGCCATTTTGTTCAACGTAGTTGATTTCCAGATAGAAAATATATTTGTGAGGAGGACACTCCCCCACAACCCTCAGGGCAAGGGTTTTAAGTTATGCCCTGGGGGCATATAAGGTTTTTATAGAAGGTGTTGTCATAGAAACTTCAAAAAAGGCTCATTCGATTGGAAATTCAAAGGGCTAATACCCTTTTTAATAGTCAAAAGTGATTGGAGGGCAACTAGCCCCCCACCCCCGACGCCCCTCCTTCCCCCAAATACATCCAATCAAAACTTTTAGTTAGCCATTTAGTTCAGCGTAGTTGATTTCCAGATAGAAAATATATTTTTGAAGAGGACACTCCCCCACAACCTTCAGGGAATGGGTTTTAAGTTATACCCTGGTGGCATATAAGGTTTTTGTAGAAGGCGTTGTCGTAGAAACTTCAAAAGAGGCTCATTTGACTGGAAATTCAAAGGCCTATTATCCTTTTTAATAGTTGAAAGTGATTGAAGGGCAACTAGCCCCCCCCCTCCACGCCCATCATTACTCCAAGCACATCCAATCAAAATTTTGAGATAGCTATTTTGTTCAGCGTAGTTGATTTCCGATAGAAAATATGTTTTTGAGGAAGACACTCCCTCACAACCCTCGGGGCAAGGGTTTTAAGTTATGCCCTGAGGGCATATAAGGTTTTTATAGAAGGTGTTGTCGTAGAAACATCAAAACAGACTCATTCAATTGGAAATTCAAAGGACTAGTGCCCTTTTTAATAGTCAAAAGTGATTGGAGGGCAACTAGCCCCCCCCACGCCCATTATTCCCCCACACACATCCAATCAAAATTTTAGGACAGCCATTTTTTTTCAGCGTAGTTGATTTCCAGATAGAAAATATGTTTTTGAGGAGGACACTCCCCCATCTGCCTCATGGCAAGGGTTTTAAGTTATGCCCTGGGGGTATATAAGGTTTTTAAAGAAGGTGTTGTCGTAGAAACTTCAATTAAAGCTCATTCGACTGGAAATTCAAAGTGCTAGTGCCCTTTTTAATAGTCGAAAGGGGCCTCATTCCCCCAAACACGTCCAATCAAAATTTTTAGATAGCCATTTTGTTCAGCGTAGTTGGTTTCCAGATAGAAAATATGGTTTGAGGAGAACACTCCCCCACATCCCTTAGGGCAAGGATTTTAAGTTATGCCCTGGGGGTATATAAGGTTTTTAAAGAAGGTGTTGTCGTAGAAACTTCAATAAAAGCATCTCAGCAGTATCCCAAGAACGACTGAGGGATATTATGTTCAAACTTTCGAGGCTACTTCTGCCCTTTAAATTTAACCAAATCAAAATAGTGTAAGTGTATCCAAGCTATCAAAGAAAGTAAACAGATTTTTTCGCGAATGGTATCAAGTTTTCCATTTATGGTCAACTAGAGGAGGTATGAAACTAAGTTAAACAGTACTATTCGTGTCCAGATTTTTAAAATGGTGTATGTTGTTAAAAATTGCAGAAAATTTTTCTCCAGCATACATATAGCAGGCCAAACTATAAAGTCTTAAAAAACAAAAAGATTTAAAGTGTTATTTTCTTTTTCCCTGAAGAGACTATGTCAATATAAAACGAACAGAAATTAATTTAAAAAACTTTTTCCACAAAATAAGTTTTTCAAAGAAAAGTAAAGAACTCCATTAAACAAAAAATGAGCAAAAATAAAATTAAATAATCTACCAAGCCGAGTCAGACTCAAAACGAGCAGAAATTAACATAAGTTGAGCGCAAAACCCCTATGCCTTCGCAAGGCCAGAACAAAACTTGCACTTTACTGAAAAAAATACAAATGAATGTGCATTGTCAGTTTAATATACATATACTGATATTTAGTAATCAAAATGTTAATATTATTTGATTTATTAAAGTTATAAAAGTAAAAACATTTATATTTTTTCAGTAAAGTGCAAATTTTGCTAAGGCATAGGGTTTTGGCGCCCAATTTATGTTAATTTCAGCTCGTTTTGAGTTTGACTCGGTTATTTATTGTAATTTCTGTTCGTTTTGGGTTTCATTTATTTATCGATGCTGATTTGTGAAAGATTCGAGCTTTGTAGATTATTTGATTTAATTTTTGCAAATTTTTTGTTTAATGGAGTTCTTTACGTTTCTTTGAAAACCTTGTTTTGTGGAAAAAGTTTTCTAAATTAAAAAAGTAAAGGAGTGGTGCTGGTCAAACAGTATGGCTCTTAGCAGCCGGAAGAGTGCCATTATACATTTCAGGACCACTTATCAGGTTCCCAAGTTTGTTATCATTGTATTGTGCGGTCCACAACAACCCAAGCATCTTGGGCCGATTAACTGTTTGACGTTTGCAATAATGTTTTAGTATTAATAAAATGATTTATGATTGATTCAAACAAGCTACAACACACATATCTTGCTGAAGACAACCAAGGTAGTTCACAGCTTACACTCGGCTTGTAAGTCAGGATTCAAATTGTGTTGCAATCTCTCATTGAATTTCTGCACGAAGTTTTGACTAATCTTGTATTTACACCAAATAAGGATTTAGTTCTTTTTAAACTGAGTTAACAAAGCGTCACCAAGTCAGGACTCGGTTCGATTTTACAATGAGTCAGGAGTTGGCACATTTTTGCGTAAAGTTAGGATTAGACCTATTTTGCACCGAGCGATGACTTTGGCCAATTTTTGCACTAAGACAGTCATGTAAGTTGGACTTAACTCGCTTTGGTAGCCAGTCAGGCCTTTGCAAGTTTTCACGTCGAGCCCATTTTTGTACCGAATCAGAATTTCGCTTATATTTTCATCGAGCCATGACTTAGCTTCGTGCATGAATTAGCGCCAAATTAGTTCCCTGCACAAACTTAGTTCGTTTTTCCAGCGAACCAAGACTTATCTCATTTTTGTACGGAGTCTAGGCTTGGCTCATTTTTGCACAAGGCTTGGAAGCATTTTGAGTCAGCCTGTGGTTTGGAATTAGCTCGTTTTTGAGCCAAGTCATGTCAGGAGCTCATTTTATGTCGAATCAGGACTTGACACAGTTTTGTGCTGAATTGGGATTTCATTTGTTCTTATATCAAGTCAGTATTCAGCTATTATTTTTTTTTCATCAATTAAGATCTCGGCTTTTTTTTTGAGTGCGTAATCAAAACTTCACAGCTTCGAGTTTTTTCTTTGTTTCATCAAATAAATTTACGGTTTTAAATTAGCTTTCTTTTTCATAGAAATTTAGTATTCTTGTATCCTTCCTGTTTAAACAAGGTGCAATACGCCCACCAATCAGCTAAAAAAAGCTTTAAAGGGGGAGGGGGTCCTGTTAGAGGGAGCACGATCCCAGCGGCACAAATTCATGAAATTGTAGAGGGCAATGATGTCATTTTAATTTTTTTTTTTTTAACGAAAACACTAAAGTGTTATTATACAAAACCTGGATGGGGGGCATGTTTTGATTTTTGAAATAAAAATCAAAAAAGGCATTTTTCAAAATTTAGAGTGAATGAACACTCCAAACACCGACCCCCCTATCGGAGCCCCTGCTTGGGTCTAGTTTGTATTTCCATTATAAAATTTTTATTCTGTTACACAATTCTAGGTTTAGCAAAATGCGATCCCCCCCCCATTTACTACTAAAAGAGATCTATGAAGGAAAGGTCAATTGAATAATTTTTGGCCCTTATCCTTATAGCTATGTAGACAATGACCACTTTGACGCACACTTTTTGCATCTTTTGATCATTTTGAGGCTTTCTAATTCCACCATGGTCTTCAAGTAGGTACTAAACGGTTGCATCGTCTAAGGAGCCAGTAGTGAAGCTCTAAATTCTAGTCTATGGTCGAATTCCGGGCATTGAAATACATGGGAATTTGTGCTAAATTCATAGTAGCTTGGGTCGCTTTTATACAGTTTTGGTGGGAGGATGTTATATACCTCAAAAACACGAATTATGACTTCTGATTCAATCCAGTTTATGCCTTCTTTCCTGATTTGTAATTTTGTGAATTGGTAAACGTTGTCAAAGCACTACCAATTTATGTCGTTAACTCATCAACGTGGTTCCAAGATTGGCACAATTCAGGACACCGGCAACCATCAACTAAAAGTAGTTTTGGTTTTTTATTCAGTGAAACGAAGAAGAAAGTTTGTCAGACAGCTGATTCTTAGCATCAAAATTTTTCTGCAAATCAACTAATGAGCTATCTATTTCAATTTTTGATGGCCTTTGCGAAAGCTCTATTATGGTAACACTTCATGAAAGCAAAGTTACACGTGACCATAGACTCAACGTACTGTCTTATATGTAAATAGTTAGGATGGAGTAGGATCGGTTCAACTTTCAAAAGTCTTTTTTTTTTATTGACCCATAAGAGTGAAGGTTTTCAGGCAAATTTTTTGAAATTAGAAAAGATTGTACCTTAGAGAAACAGTTCACTGATCTGATTGCTTAGTAAAAAAAAAAAAAAGATACAAAGACTCAGCAATAGTAAAAAATCTTGGAAACATTTCAGTGTTGGTAAATTCTTTCAAATATCGTTTTGACTATTTCAGCTTTGCGCTTCTCTATCAAATTTATAACGTTAAAAAGAGCAGAGAAACATATAATTAATAAATTCTTTATTGACACTTGTAAGTATAACCACAGTTGAAAACTGTTGTGACTAGAGGCTCAGGCACTAAAATGATAACTAAACCACTCTCCGGGGGATTTAAACCTTATTGATGTTTTCTTTATTAAGGTCCTTAAACCGATGGACCAGGGGGATCAGTATCCTTTTTCCTTGGGTCCTTAGAGCAAACCAGGCATCCATATTCGTTTGGTCTTTTATTTAAGAGCAAAGAAGATTTCACTAGTCAATTCAAAGCTTACCATTCATAGCTTAGTAAATAATTGCTTTCAAAGACATTTTAAAAACTACTGGATTTAATAAGGGACTAATATTAGCTATTCAATCAACTTCCATTTGCTTTCATTAACTTTAGTCAAAATTAAACCAATAAAAAATAAAAACCACGCCCATTTATTTTATGATAGTCAATTAATCTTTGTTATCAGTGTCTATACACTGCAAAATCCTTATATGAAACACCTAATATTGAAACACCTTCCTGAGGATAAGTTACCTGTCTTAAATATTTTTTCATATTCTTGCACATAAATGTGTTCACCCCAGTTTCGTGATTTCATTATTTCATGCATCGATTGATGTATACAAAGTTTTTCTAAACTCATTATTTACAAAGGTAAGAATTTTGCATTTAAAGGTTGTCGAATGCTAAGTCTGAGAAGCCCAGTAAACCAATACCCCAGTAAACTGTGAGTTGGATAAAAAAAAATTATAAAAGTTGTTCAGTTATATCTACCATGGAGAGAAGCAAAATATAATGGTATTAGAGGTGATAGGAGGGGACCGGAGTTATATAGAGGTTCCTCCTTAACACCCTGAGAAAAACAACCTAAATAAATAACGGGTCGTACGGTTATGTCCGTATAGAGTTTCACTTCGGAATTTCACTTGAACTTCCTTGTTTCCACTTCGCATTAGATGCCCGCGCTCTGTGCTAGAGTAGGCGAGAAAACTGCCCGGTATTACCGACCGATGATCTTAGTTATACTTGACAAATTAGCTCAATATTTAGAGCCACGCTTCAAGATATCATCTCTCGTAGAAGAGACCTTAGCAGCATAAGAGTATCACCCACCTACGAAAGATCGTATTATTTCCCAAACCTATAGTCTATGTGAGAAAATATAGGCACATCAAAAGGGTAAGAAACTTATAATTCGTCTGCTCTAGGCAAAAACACGAACAAATTTGAAAAAGATAGAGTATAAAAACACGACAAACCCATGGGGATCTTATCCAATTGTCGACAGCGGTGGATGCACAGACGACGCTCTGACCTCCCAACGAAAGGAATAGCCTCCCTTTGATCCCCTCCCTTTGTCTTGAACAGTTATAATTTCCTGTCTGGTTAATGCGAAGATTCATGGCCAGGCTGTATTTTTGGACCCTTAGCTAATTAGCGAATCCTTCCCAGACGTCTATAAAATATCAGTCAAAAAGAAAATAATAAAAAGGGGCAAAAAAAACAAAAAGATATTTAATTAATAGCTAGATAATTTGGACTAAGAATAATATTAAACTTATGAAAAGGACAATTTATCTGTTAACTAGGGTCAGGGACCCAATACATGGCTTTTGACGAATGCATATGGCTTTTAATGTTTATCCTTAAAATACCACTATAGCATCTGAGAACGTTACACCAGTAGAATAGATAAGAAAAAAAGGAAACAAAAAATTCTTCTGGAAAATCATTTTAATAAAGTTAGAAGTTTTAAATTTTTAAATATTCACGTATTGATATTTTGTGACAGCAGTACTTGTAAACAATAACTTTCAATAAGTTATCCTCTAAATCCATAATTCATTAATTTTAAAGTTCTGCGTAGTCAAAATTATATCTATTCATTGACTTACAGAAAGTCAACTACCTCAGTTCATTGGTAATAAGGAAGACTACAGAATCTTAAATTGCACAACCCATGCAATTTTAAGTATATGAGCTTATACTAGGAAAGAAATAAGTTTTATCTCATACAAATGCAGAAACTAGAATCGGGGCTTTGGCACCGGGGTCGGACCTTTATGGACCTAAAGTGGAGCAGCTCGCTCAGAAAACAACCCCTGGAAAATACTACCCCTCCCTCATGGCTGGTTTGTCTCCAATCACTTTCGACTTATAAAAAAAGGACTTGAGCTCTCAATTTATGAACTAATGAGCCCCCTCCAAAGTTTTCTGCACCTTGAGGGGGAGGTATGAATGGGAAAGGGGCAGTACCCCTCCTAAACGGAAGTAATTTTTCTTGTTTTGGGGTTTAATGTTACTCTATACTTTCATAATAACTGCGTACACCAGAAATATTCCCAGGAGTCATAATGGAATAGATATGAATCTCATATTTTTGATGCGTTTTTTTTTTAAATTTTATTTTGTACAGAAAGTATTTGTTATTGGGAAACATATGGACATTTTTTACGGGGAAGTTTCCTGCAGGGGTAGTGGGGAAATTGTCTGCTGGAATTTTAGTGGGGGAGTTTTTAGCTGAAAAATTCCTTTCTGCAAGAATTCCAGGGGGGGTATTTTCTGGGGGTTATTTTCCAAGAGGGGGATATTTCCAAAGAGAACCCGTAACCTTTCTGAACAATAAAAAAATACAGGAAAATATTTCGCCCTGCACTTCAGAACCCAATTAAAAAAAGAAACCCTTTATAACTGATTTCCAATTTTGGGATATTCTTGGGTGCAGGAATTAGCGAGCTTTCATCCCAGCTTTAAATACTTTTGGGTCCCCGAAACGTACAAATGTTCTGTGAACTGTTGAAGCTTTTCCCTGGGTCTTCCTTTTTATTCTTGATCCTTGCAAGTTTATAACTCCATGTACAAACCTGTTTTCTCTAGTTGTTCTAGATAAATGAAACTGTTTCGATGAAAAAAAAATGTCCTGCCTGGATTTAAGAGATAAGAAGTCTGGTAGAAAATGAGAATCCAGGTTAATGGGATTGAATTTTCAGATGACATAACAGTGCTTGAGTCAAGCAAAAAAAGGTTTAAAATTACTAGACGACTTTACGGTAAAAGCCAACCATTTTGGTCTACGTGTGAGTGCTGATATAACCAAATGAATGGCAACAAGTGACTCTCCTCTGCCCACTAACTGTGGCGACCAAGATCTTAAACAAGTTGTCCAGTTTAAATTCCTAAGGAAGTATAATCGAGAACACTGACTCGACAGTGAAAGAAGTACTCACCTTAATAGGACAGGCAAATGAAACATTCAACAAACTACGTCAAGTATGTAGATCTCAGAGATTTTTCTCCGCAGCTGAAGCTACACCTTTTCAAGAGCAATATTATTCCAATACTATTCTACGCAACAGAAACATGGCACCTGAATCAAGAACAAAAGAGAAGAGTCTTGCTTTTTAAAACTCATGTCTTCGCAGAATACTGATTACTGACTGGTCACAGAAGATGACAAACCAGTACATCCGTGAAATGACGTGACAACGACATCATCAGAGTAAGAAGGTGGAGATATTTGAGACACGTCCTATGTATGGACAACCATAGACTCCCAAAAGCCTTTTTACACTGCCAACCACTAGAAAATCGTGGCCGGGGAAGACCAAGTGCTAAGGTTGGTCGGAAAATATATTTTGGGAGCGCAAAGACCTTACACATAAAATAACTTTACTAATCATGCTGCAATGTAGTAAGAAGAGGCTGAATGCCCAAGATAAAGCTTGGTTAAGATTATAAAAAACAATTTGTGATTTTTTTAAAAAAATGTCCATTGCAGAGGCTTAAAACAGGTTTGGACGAAGTATGGGTTTCCACCTTGAGGGTTTGAATCAGGGTTACCAACTGGACACATTTTATGTCAAAAGGACACATTCTCGCGTGCAGGAAACACAATGACACAAAAGGGTAAGATACAGGCTAAATATATTTTCGAAATTTGGGACATAAGAAGGCAAAAGTGATATATTTATTAAATTTATAACATAAATGAAGTATTTCCTAACTGGATATATATTTTGGTAAAAAAAAGTGCTACTTTTTCCCAAAGTAGCACTTTTTTCGGTATTTTTTTTAAAACATCCAGGTCCTACCGGAGATTTCGTAAGTAAAGGATTTTCTCCATACTAAAGAATTTTATACATGTTTAAGTGAGTTTCGTGTTTTCACACTAAGTCATTTTATATGAATATTTTTTAGGGTTTTTTATTCGTTTTTATTATATTTGATGTTAACTGGACGCTTTTAATAATAAAACTAGCAAGAAAAAGATCTAATTTTGAGATTTTAAGATGGACATATTTTAGTTAATATGTATGTTTGGATTCTCAGGGGGGCATATTCATGAACCCAGAAATCGGCAACCCAGGTCTGGACATGAATATACAACAGAAGCAGTAGTAATAAAGTAACAGCGAACAAAAAAACTGTCATTCAATGTTCATTGTGCAAAATTCTCAAACGCCTTATATTTGCGCTGAAGTTTAACCTACGGATTACTGAAACTTAATATGATAAATTTATTAATATTAAAATTGAAATACTAACGACTCGACGAAGCAAAAATCGCTTGAAAGTACTCGCACACTCTTTCTCCACCTAAAATATTTAAAATAACAAACACCTCTACTTCATGTTACAGTTTAACCTACAATATTAAAATGTAAAAAAAAATATACTAAATACTACTCCGAATAACTGATCGCAGGCAGAATTTGTCGGAATCAGGGCAACTTCGAGGCTTTTCCTCTACCTCAATCAATCAAGGGGGTCTTTTCTTTTATTTTATTTTTCTAAAGAATGTGCTAAGAATAAATATTCTTTCTTCGGCTAAGCCTCGACTCAAGGAAAATCATGCTGACAAATGTAAAACAATTACATGGCGCTTCGTTTAGTTAGGGATTTATCAGGAGGTCTATGGTTTTGAACGTGATTTTGCTGTGTCCCACGTATATCACATGACAATAATTTAATTTAACCAGGTCGTGAAAGAGTAATTCCAGTTTTGGAAAAAAAAAGTTTATAAAGAGTACTTGACAGGGCAAATTTTTGATTAAACAAACGTTGACGTTTCTGAAAATCTTTGAATTCTTTTAGTGTTTTCACGATAAGTGAAGGTACGAAAAAACCTCAAATTTTACTTTTCTTAATTACAGTTAGGTGGTAGCACAGTGGATTAACGCTCTGCTAAGAGACACGGGGCCTAGGCATCGATTCCAGCTACTGCAAGGCTGGGTTATAGGCGTGTTACCTGTCTCTCATTGGCTATGCAATAACGGTGCCTAAGCAAAGAGCAAAGCTCTACGTATTATTTCTTTTTTTCAGCAAGGCACTTCGCATAGAAAAAGTTGTAGTAGAAACTTCGGTTCGGAGGGGACTCATTTGATTGGGCATTAAAATTTGTAGTGCCCATTTTAAGAGTCAAAAGTGGTTGGAGGGAAATTCAAGCAAAGGTGAGGAGGATGATCCATTGCCCAAAAGGCAATATGCGCAATACTATTACTACTAATACCACAATTGCCAGTTACTACTACTACTAATGTTACTACTACTACTACTAATATTACTGCTGCCACTACTACTACTACTACTACTGCTTTTACCACTATTACTAATAATACTACTGCAACTACTAATTCTACTTCGATTACTACTAAGCCTAAGGGTATTATGGTGAAAACTTCAGGTGAAAACTGCACCTACTACTGCTACTGCTACTACTAAAACTACTACTATTACTACTACTACTACTGCTATTACTCCTATTTCTTCTACTACTACTGCTACTACTACTACTACTACTACAACTACTACTACTACTACTACTACCACTACTATTATAATACTACTACTACTACTGCTATTACTGCTACTACTACTACTATTACTGTTATTACTACTAGTAATACTAATACTACAACTACTACTACTAATGTTGGACTAAGTCAAAAGGTTTTAGTTCATTCAGGTTGTCAAAATTGTACGGTTACAATCAGAATTCTCGGGATTAGAATAGGGTATTAAGTTGAAACTTTCAGGCAAAGTTGAGGGGGATACGAGGGGGAGTAAACAAAAATAAACTGTGTATACAGATCGTCAAATGGACGTCTATGCAATATCCCCGGAAAAACTCAGGGCATTACATGACTTAAAGGGCATGTTTTTGGCAATATTAAACTAAATCAAAAGACACTATGTGCATCCAGTTTAGTCTATTAGGCATATCTGCGACATTTAAGGAATGGCTAAGGGTATTAAGTTAAAACTTGTATGGGGATAGAGAGTTGAAAATTGAACCAAGTCGAATTGTACTATGTGCATCCAAGGTTGTCAAAAGAGCGTATTTGGCGGGGATAGTAGATTAATATTTGTCTATATTCAAAGTTGCAACGTGATGGAAGTTAGAAATCCGTCAGCCTTGTAGAGCGCAAAGATGTACAACTTCAACCCACATATTCGAATATTTTTCCCTGTACCCATCAGTCCAAATTATAATAGTACAACAATTATTTTAAAATTTTATCCAACATACAAATAACAAGCGAAAATCTGGAGAAAAACCGAAAAGATTTAGAATGTTCTTCTTTTAACCGTTGAAAGTGAATATATCAATTAAAAAGGAACAGAAATAAATTAAAAAAAAAAATCTTCCAGAAAAAAATTTTTTTGATGGAGAGTAAAGAGAGTGATTAAACAAAAGACGAGCAGAAATAGTCAAATAATTGTTCAAGCTTAAGACTACCATAATCAACATCAACAAATAAATGAAACTCAAAACGAACAGAAATTTCACTAAATAACCAAGTTAAACCGAAAACGAGCAAAAACTACCAAAAAGACGAGTAAGGCCATGTTTCTTCAAAAGACCAGAATATAATTTGCCCTTTACTATAAGCGAAATACATTTTAAACATTTCCTCTTCTTTAACTTGAAGAAATCCAAAACTGTTAAGACTTTAAGGAATAAACATTAGTACATATGTTAAACTATCAATCCACATTCATTTGTTGTCGTTTTTTTTCAAAAATATTGGTTATGATTATGATTCTTCTTATTATTTTTTTGTGTTATGAGAAAAAATCACAAATCTAAAAATAAAGACTGTTTTCAGTAAAGTGTAAATTATGTTTCGGTCTTTAGAAGGAACAGGGGGTCGTAACCCAACCCCTCTTTGTGGTAGTTTCTGTTCATTTGAATTTAACTTTGTTGCTTATTGTAATTTCTGTTCACTTTGGGTTTTATTTATATTGATGGGGATTTGTGGTGGTTTAATTCTTAAAAAATTATTTGACTTTGCTGCTGCTAATCTTCGGTTTAATGTAGCTCTTTACTTTTCTTTTAAAAACTTCTTTTATGGAAAAAAATTATTTTAAAGTTAATGTAAATAAAGACCAAGCAACTATAATGCGGATTCAACGCCTTTTATGCCATCGACAGCTCTGGAAGACCTTTAACCGTTTTTACTTTATCTTTTGTTGTAAAACAATCTTCAGTTTTGTGTGAATTTTACTAATGATTCCTCCAAAAACTTTTTTCTTATTTGGGACACGTTCCTTGGATAACTTAACATTTATTGAATATAGATTCTTCAGGCCTTGTTTGAAAGAATCAAACTAAGAAATTCTTTATATCTACTCACGCAAGTATACACTAGTTTAAAGCATGAGTGGCTTTAAAAAGGAAACTTTTATCAAATTATTTCTTCGGATTTCCATTGAGAGGAATCTATCAAACTAACTAATGTCAAAAGCAATTGATTACCGTTTCAATAGACACAAATTTGGAGATTAGTGCTATATTTACAAGCCAAGTCCATATTTCTGAACCTCATTCCTGCAGTTTAGTATCACCACGTATTATATAGTACTGGGTGCCCAGCGGCTTCCCCAACGGAAGTAGAGGAGGGGGTGTTACTCCGACGATTACACCACCCCTTCGAATCCCGATCCGGACACTGTTTTTAAAACTCCCACGATCACCACGTGGTTTATGGGGTCAATAACCTCTTTTTCCATGGTCGAGTTATTTGATGTTTCTATGTGTAATAGCTCCGGGGCGAAGGTTGCACATGCGCATTGAATTCTAACGGGAACAATGTTATTGATCTAGGACTCGAGGGGGAAGTGAATTTCCGAGAAAGTGATTGCGTAATCGAAGGGGAAGTGAATTTCCGAGAACTTGATTGCGTAATCGAGGGGAAGTGAAATTCCGAGAAATTGATTGCATAATCGAAGGGGAAGTGGATTTCCGGGAACTTGATTTACATTATCGGCGGGGAAATTATTGATTCACGAAGAGGGAATTAAGAAACATTAAGGCTTCTTTAATCTGTGATTTACATAATCGCTAGGGGAAATTATTGATTCACGATGGGGGAATTATGAAACGAACATGGCTTCATTGTTGTTTGGTTAGCTTAACCTGAGAAATTGATTTACATAATCGATGGGGGAATTATTGATTCACGAGCGTGGGGAATTATGAAACATTAAGGCTTCTTTAATCTTTAGGCCTGAGGGATTTATTTATTATTGTTGTTTTTGGACAAGTGCATGCTAGGGGTGAATGTCAAGGTGCCCTGGAATAGGAAACAGTTAGATCACATGTTTCCTTCTCAGCCAATCAGAGAGTCGGATACATCCTCCTTCTCAGCCAATCAGAGGGCTTGTTACATATGATTTCCCCGTTACATAACAATTCGCCCTTGAGATTTTGTATATAACGGGCATGCAATGTGATTCAATTATCAGAAAGTATTTTGACGCTGTGTAAACAACAATGGATAAATTTGATGAACTTGAAGCCTTGGCAACTTCAATTTACCATGTAAGTACATTTTTTATTTTCAAACGAATTTTCCATGGACATCCTTACCTCTATAGATTCTAGCTAAATCCCCCCTCCCTCTACCATTGTTTTACAACCAAATTCTCGCATAAAGAAAGAGCATTTCCATGAACATCCTTCCCTCTATATTTCCAGCTAAATCCCCCCGCCCTCCACCAGTGTTTTACAATCCCAAATTCTCTCAAAAAGAAAAAGCATTTCTATAACATCCTTCCCTCGATCTTTCACCCTAAATCCCCCCCCACCATTGTTTTACAATCAATTTCTCGAAAAAAGATTTTCGTATCCGTCAATATTTATGTACAGAAAAATCCCCCCCCCACCATGTATTTAAAATACAAAATTCTAGCAAAAAGTAATCCCACTCATAAACTAAAATTTTACACAACAAACACACAACCATATTGTTAAAAAAAAATTATAGCAAAAAGAAATAGCTTTTCAATAACTTCCTTCCGTCTATATTTCCAGCTAAAAGCGATCACTTACCTTTTGTCAATTTTTAATGAAAATGCCGTTCTGTTTTGACATAGCGCGAGGCCTAAATTAGCAGTCACCCTTTTTCCGGTTTACAAACGCGGCAGGCACAGGGACTATTCTTCTGTCAAATTAAAACACTTTGAGGCAATTGTAATAATTTGGCGCAGACGCAATGCGCTATTTGGAGAAGAGAAACAGATTAAGTTTAACAATATATTTAGGGCATTATGTGAAAGGGGTCAATACATCGCTTCTAACAGCTTCATTGTACGTAAAAGTAAGGGGGATTCTGTTTATAGACATGTACGCCCATTGACAAGAAAACTAATGTGTAAATTTATAATTTTTTCAAGCTTTCAATAAAGTTTCTTTTATATTCACGGTTGTGAATCCAGGATTTTTGTTGGTGGCTAGCACTTTTATTTGAAATAGAAAAGATAATTGCTTCTCTTTCTCTTGAATAAAACGCATGATTAACTTTATGAGAGGGTAGACTTAATTTTCCTAAATTTAGGGGGAGTGAATATGGGTTTTGTGCTTTCTTAGTGATAAACTAAACAAAATAATGTTTAATAACTTTCTTTCTTTAAAAAGGGGCAAATTATTTTGATTTGATTTTTCTTCTCTTCTTTAAGGCGAATTATGAAGAATTTGCGGACACTGCTTTGATGAGACCTATGGCTGGCGCAAATAGCGACGAATGCGTGCCCCCTCCTTCCAAGAAAGCGAGGGCCAATAATGCGCCCCCTGTCATGCAATATGATCGCTGGCCAAAACCCCCCAGCTCCACACTACCTGCCCAAGTGCAGCCACCTACGCAAGCCACTCTTAATCAAGCCCCAATGCTGTCTGGCCAAACACTAAAAACAGAGTGGGTGAATAGCTTCAATGCCGAAGCCCCACCTACGCAAGCTTTTTCAAGGGCCTCAGAAGCTGCCCCGACTGCACAAGTCACAGCTCCTGTACAAGAAATTAACGTCACCAGTCCCTTCGCCCTCCAACATGCACGACCTGTTCCTTCGAGCATACAAGCCCAGACGGATTATGCAAATGTAAGTATTTCTTCTTCAAACTATCTTATAGAAATATATAAAAACAAAACTTTTATTTTCAACCCAATATAAATTTATCTCAGCGGGATATATCTAAATGTAATTTTTGCAAAGAAACCACTCTTTTCTCTGTTGCTTCACATATAGTTTTAGATACCTTTGAAACTCAAAATACTATTTTTTCTAATCTTTACTGTTTTCTCTGCTATTATCACATATATTTTAGATACCTTTGAAACTGAATGCTCTTTTTCACGTAATTTTAGAGAGAGATTATCCCCTCTGTCACATATTGACGTTCTAATTTACACTGAATATTTCTATCGTGCCAAAGATTTTAGCGAGGGGAAACCGACTTAACGGTTCAATCCTGGAACACTCGCGCGGTGGCTTACAATAATTGGGAGTTATTTACTAGTACCCCGAGCCTGTATACCGTGATTCGAGATAACATTGTAATTTGGCATTATAAGCTATTTTTTTTTTGGGTAATTTTTGTACACGGCCGGGCGCCGCAGCGCCGAGGGGGCCGGGGCGTGCGGTGAGGGCAAGGCCGGGGGGGGGAGGCGCCACGGGTCAGGGAAGGGCCCCAGGGAGGCGCCCCGGGCCCGCGAAGCATTGAGGGACGCGATGCGGGGCCCGAGAAGCGCCACAGGGGTGCGTTGGTGCCCCGACCAGTGCCAAGGGCCTGAGCCGCGTCCTTGGGTTGCGCCACGCGGCTGGGACGCGCCCCAGAGGTGCACTGTGGCTCCGAAAAGCGACACGGTTGGTCCGAGACGCGCTGTGGGGCATGGTTAGGGGGGGGCGTTGGGGGGAGCGCCAAAAAAAAAATATTTTTTAAAACTTTGAAAATAAACGATCAAAATGTTGCCTTATATTTCATATCTTAGATTATCTTCAGTTTTATTAACCATATATTATTGAGCAATAATAATCCAAATTTAATAAACAGTAGGGATTATTTGAAAGCTTTGAAAATAAGCTATTTTTTCATTTACAGGTTGGTGCATTGGGCCCCTACTCCCCATCTCCCCCCTGCTCGTCAGTTGGAGAAGGAGAAGACCATGTACCTGTGGAGCTCCCCGACAATTTAAAATTGGATGATCTACTTAATCTTAATTTTAAGATTGAGGAGTTTTTTGCTGATTTTTTTAATGTTTATAATAGAAATGTGGAGAGGTTAGACTTGCCTCCTATCAAATTGAAATTTTTAGAGTTTTTTCCAGGGACCCATCAACCATCCTAACCACACGCGAGTCCCCTTCGAACCACTGAAGTGGAGAATTCTCCTTTTTTTGTTGACCAGCGGGGGGGAGGAGGTAATATCGCCGCGGGGGAGGGGGATACAACTCTCCCAGACTGTGAGCTGTCCAACAGAATATTAAATCATATAGTTGTTTTCACTGCAGTATTCGGTGATCCCTTTAATTCACTTTTGTCTGGTAATTTTGTTTTTGATCCTGTAGAAATTGTACTTGCAGATGTAGAAAAAATTCGTGCACGTATGGAGTACCAAATTCAGTTGTGGGGAGGTAGGGATTCAATTAAGGTCTCCATTGTTTTAAAGGTTTTTTATTTGAATGAGGGAAAAAGCGAGGTTTACTATCATTTTGTACATTCCGAGATGCGTTTGGTTTATTCAAATTTAGAAAATTTTGAGGGAGTTTTCATGGATTGGGTCGATCAAATTATAACGCATCTCGATAACTATAACGAAAATGGAAGTGGCTCAGTAGTTTTATTTATTGAAAATTTAAGCGTAAATATATGTAAAATTAAGAAAGATTTTATTTTAAGAGGGGGGGCAGGTGGGGACAGGGCAGTAGTTTTAAATTATAATCCAGATCTAGTGGGTTGTAAAGGTGTCCAGCGGATTTGTTTTGAAACAGATCAAAAGTATTTCCGATATACTTTCCACATATCAGCATTTCAGCCTCTACTAGATGACGCGACCAAGACGAATTTAGATCACTGGGCTATACTTGGGAAGGTCGGGGCCCTTTTCCCAGTTGTAGATTTTTCTTGTCTCGAAGGAAAATACACTGTAAAGCTACGAGCCATTGATATTTTTGAAAGGGCTAATGCCCGTTTAAATATCTGCGTTACTGTGGTACAATATGAAACTGAATTTGAAGATGGGGTTCGTTTAAAAAAGAAGGGGTGGTCTTCCCTGTAAGGGGTCCCTCAGTTGATTTGGTTAAACACTGGGTTTGGTTGTTTTACACGCCACCTAGTCAACCGAACACAATCGGGCATTTTATCCCTATCACTGACATCAGTAGAGTTCTTAGGGGTGGTAAGCATAATGGGGAATGTTTGTACTGTCCAACATATTTGTCAAAATTCCGTAGTGAAATAAAAATATAGAATCACTTGAGGTATTGTAGACAGCATGGATATCAGACAGTGGAAACGGTTTCAGGGGATAGGGCAGTTATACGATTTAAAAATTTTCAGAACACCCTTCTCCAGTGCAACAAAATATCTTTGGATTGTGAGGCTAAACTGGTGGAGGTGAATGACCCAAAATATTCAAACCGGGTCAAAGAACATCTGGCTATTGCAGTGTTCTACGCCCACGCGCAAAGAGACAGTTCTAACACCAGGCGGTTGTGAGAAATAGTAGAAATAGTGGATGAGGGGGAGTTCATGGACAAGGCGTTGACTAAACTGATTGGCACGGCTAATGATGCTATTTCTCGTTTGAGAAATACCCAGTATCCAATGGTGTGGTCTGCAGAGTATCTTCTCGCGAATAAAAAACAACACCGAGTGGGGGGGGGTCAGGGGGAGTGTGCAGAGAAGGGTCCGACAGGGACCCGGGGGGCGCAGGAGACAGTCAGAGATCACGACCAGTTGTGGCAGGAAATATCCTCGGGGGGTAGTAATTTTAGAGGGGTTGCGCATCAATCGTGTAATTTAAATGTTAGCCAGCAGTTTTTTATCCCTGTTTTTATTCATAATTCCAATTATGATTTAAAATTTATTTGACCGGCACTGGCACGTATGCATAGGGGGGGAGGGGAAGTAGATTGTCCATGGGTAAATAGTTCATTTACCTACAACATAATTCCCAAATCAGCCGAGAAGTTATTGCTTCTCGAACTGAAATGGCAGGCAGTGGATAATGGGCATACGTGCTGGAATAAAATTAGGTTTTTAGATTCCTTTAGTTTTTTCCACAAGGCATTGAGTCAATTGATTCAAGTGCAAAAAAGCGACAATTTTGATAGCTTTCCCTTGCTTAAACAGCACTTTCCAGACAGTGAAATGTATGACCTGTTGACCTGCAAAGGTATATATGCATACGATTAGTACTGCTCTGGCGCTCGCTTAAGTGAGGTGAAACTACCTCCAATTGAAGCTTTTCACAATTCACTGACCAACAGTGAATGCGCAGCCACGGAATATGAGTTTGCCAAGAAGGTGTGGGCTAAGGGGAATTTTAAGAATGGTTGTGATTATTGAAGAATGTATATGGCAAGTGACGTTTCAGCTTTGCTAGATTAAGTCTCTCAGAAAAAAGAACAAATCTATTCGGAGTTCGGGTTTGATATTTGTTATTATTTTTCTACGACCCAGTTAGTAATGGATTTAATATAAAAAATTAGCAGGGAGGACATAGGCCTAATCACTGACATAGACCAACACCTTTTTGTAGAGCGTTCAATGCGGGGAGTGTATGTTGGTCATGGGGACCGTGTCAGGTCAACTGATCCGAGCGGACAAAGCAGCACCGGTGTAAAGTCAAATGCAGTGTTCTTGGACATGAACTCATTGTACCCCTCGGCAATGTCCAACTACTCTTTGCCGTGTGGGAACTATCAATGGCTTGAGAATCCTTTTGTGGTCCCCGACATGAACCTAATCAAGGACAATGGGCCGCAAGGATGTTTCTTTGTTATTGATGATCACATTCCACTGGCGTTTCACGAAACCTTCCATGATTTAGTTTTTCACGGAATCAAGCTAACAGTGAGCAGGGACTCGCTGAGCCCCTACAATCGTTCATTGGGTGAGGATATGGGGATGCACTGGACTCCCTCTAAACAGAAACTGATTGCTGATTTGGACCCTAAAGAGAATATCGTTGTTCACCTTGTGCTTTTGCACTGGATGGTGAGAAACGGTTTCAAGATCACTCAAATACATCGGGTCCTGCAGTTCAATCAGCGACCCTACTTGAAAACTTTTATCGACACTTTTGTTGATAAACGCTCTCAGGCAAATTCAAAGGTGGTGAAGGACATGTATAAGCTCATTCTAAATTCAGCGTTTGGCACAATGTGTGAGAGTGTACGGACTAGATCTCGCTGTGACGTCGTGACTGACTCTCTAGAGTGTGCACGAATTATTGCCGACCCCAATTTTACATCATTCACGTGCATAGAGGCCCGCATGGTTCTTCTACACAGGCGAAAGCGAAATGTAGTACTGAACAAGAATATAGCAGGCAGTAGTTCAGTACTGGAAATTTCAAAAAAGCTCATGTTGTCGTTCTTTTACAATGTGTGCAAGGTGCAATGGCCACGGGAGGGGGAGGTTCAAGTTTACTATGGTGATACAGATTCTCTGCTGTTAAAGGTAAATGGGACTGAAGATTTGGATTTATTGGGTGATTTGCAAAATGGGGTGCACATCAGCTCGCGGATGGATTTCACCAACTGGAATCCATCGCTCTACCCCGAGTTGGTGAAACGTCAAGCCCCCAACCAACTATTAAAATTAAAATCAGAGACGGGGAGTGATTTGATATCCAGGGGGTTGGTCCCGGGCCCCAAAGTCTATTGCGTGGAAACTCATAGTGGGGAAGAAAAGAAGGCGTGTAAAGGGGTGCCTACACATTTTGTAAAGAGCAATTTTAACATGAGCGTGTACAGAGACTGTGTAGAAAGTAACCTAGTGCCAAGAGCACAAGTGCTTGCAATTCGCTCTCTACAGTATAGAAATTATACTGTGAGAGTGGAGAAGAATGCAATGTTATGTATATCCGACAAGGTCTATGTGCTCGAGACTGGTGTGACTGTCCTACCCCACGGCCACTATCGTATTTCAGACCGAGTTGAATGCATTGACTATCGTAATCAACTTGGTCTGGATAAATTACCCTACCCAACACCCCTCCACCACCACTCAACTGGTCAACTAACCCCCGCACTAACACAACCCCGAACCACTACCCCATCGTCGTGATCACACCTTTTCTTTTGCGCCCCACGGCTCCCCGGGGGGGGGGGAGGGGGTCCCGTCCCGCGGCCCCCCAGGGGGGGGGGGTCCCGACCGCGGTCAGCTAGCCGTCGGCCCCGCGGTCCCCGGGGGGGGGATACCACCTTTAAATTCATAATGTTCAACTGTGCTACTGTTCCAAGTGTGTGTATTTTGTGGTACAAAAAGTGTTATTGTATAGACAAGTGTTGACAGAACAGTGTTTTAGATGGACAAAAGGTGTTGTAAAGAAAAGGGTTTAAAAACAAAATGTGCTGCTGATGGACAAAAAGTGCTTTATTATAAATTGTGATCGTTGCAGTTCATGTTGAAAAAGTTTTCATGTTGACAATGAAATTTGTCAATTGTCCTTGTTTACCAAGAGTTTCTAGTAATAAATGATTCCCTGAAATATTGTTTTTGTTTTTATTTAATAGACTGGAAAATTACTAACTATTAATGGTACAAATATGATTTATAGTTAGTCAGAGTCCGACTGTTGTTAGCAGCAGCAGCATGTATCAATTTAAAACACCCCCTTCAGATCGTTTCTGTGCGGTCCGTCAATATCGTGGAAAACAACACTTTTAGCTAGAATAATTCAAAAATGAAATAAAATGTTTTTGAAAAAGCCGAAAAATATATACTAGTGCTCTAGTATTTGGCATGAGTCCTATGATAAAATAAAAGCTAGTGCCACAACCATACCAATACAATTCATACGAGGAATTGATGTTTTCAATAGTATTGAACCGAACTCGTGGCTAATCATTGATGATTTGGCTGAATCCATTGAACAGTTCTCACAGGAAATGCTACAACTGTTCACCGTTCGCTCCCATCATGAACACATTTCCGTTACCCTAGTTCTACACAATCTGTTTCATCAGAGCAAATGTATGCGAACACTTGCTTTGAATTGAACTGTCTATATTATCTATTGAGTCGTGCGGGATAATATCTAGCGCCTAACAAAAAAAAATCAGATAAACCCCCGCACCCCTAAAAGTATGTTTTAAGCATAAACACAGGCGACAAGCAATCCCAAAGGGTACAATTTTATGGATATTAATAAGAGCGCGCTCGAGGATCTACGTGTAGTCACCGACATTTTCAACAATGAAATGACAGTATATCTTCCGGTGAACAGTAGAAAAGACTATTAGTCGCCATTATGACACTGAAGAAACTACACGAACAACGGCATCTGTTTTCCGTTTTAAGCACTTCAAAACCATTGCTTAGGAAGGCTATACTGAAACATGGTGTTGACAATGATTTCATTAATCTAATTTCTGAACTTTTTTTAAATTTAACTGAGGGCAATTTTCAACTGCCAGAAGTTGTTAGACAACAGACAAAGCAACATCGTTCCACTGTACGCGCCTTGGATTGTAAAAACAAGGTAAAAAATTAAAAACAAAACGACTCCTTCAAGCAGGCGGTAGCTTTTTCACACTTTTACTACCGATAATTGCAGGACTTGTAAACAGTTTTCTCTAGATGGCAAAACCCTATAAATTGACACCATTTGAACTTGTCCTCTCGCCCAACGAACATTTTGAGGACAATCTGAGCAAATTCATTAACGATGAGAATATTGCCGATGACAAAAAACTACTTTTACTTCGAGATGCATTGCGACGTGTGGAAAACATAAACCTTCTCTTGAGAGACCCGGCACTGATCGCTCTAAACAGGAGACATCTCCTCAAGATTCTGTACAATCAAGGGAGAAGGACTTGAATTCGATTGTATTGAAAATTGGAAACCTATTGCCATTCACCTATCGAGAACAGAGTAAAAAAGTAATATCTTATCTCATGTTGGAAACTGGCGATCAAGTTCAAGTCGAGAGCACAGGGAAACGAATTATAATTCAGGGAAAAAGTTATAATCTAGTTGATTTAATTTGTGATATGGTGACGAATCGTAAAGGACTCTTATCCTTTGACGATCATCTATACAACTTTCTGTGTGTATCAAACTTTCCAAGAAGTCTTATTGGCAATAAACAAATTCTAAAGAAATTAAACGAAAATCCAACAACATCATTTAAAAAAGAATAAGAAGAAGAAGAGACGAGCAGCGCCACTAATATGACAACACATGTGGCTGCTATTCAAAAGAGAAGACGAATTGATTCGCCCGCCAGTGTGCACAAGGGGAGTGGATATTACACTACATGTCTACGCTCGAAATGGATGAAGTTTTGAAAGGTGTCTATGAAAATATTGGCGAAGCGGTGAGTTTAAGTTCCCACAAAACTCTTTCCACAGTCTCGGGTGTTTGTCCTAAAAGTGTACAAGACTATCTAGAAAATGAGCCGACTGACACACTACATCGTACTCATAGGCTTCGTGCCAATTAATATCGACAAACTAAAGCCTTTTTCCCAGTGCATATAATGCAAACGGATCTCTTGACGCTAGACGCAGTTCAACAGCGTCACAATACACCCTACAAGTATATTCTAGGGGCACTCAGTATCTTTAGTCGCTATGCATATTCCAGTCCATTACGGTCAAAAAGAGGTGTCGGAGTTGCTCGGGCCATTGAAAGTATTCTCGAACATGATCCATATAGAAAAATTCAATCTGATCGTGGTAGTGACTTTGTTAATCCCCATGTTGCAAAAGTACAAGAGAAATATAATACAACACTATATCATAGTCACAGCCCGATAACGGCTGAATCGGCCTAACTATTGATAATACATATTCGTATATTAATTTCAAGATATTTAAAACTTAAAAATACGCCGAATGTTATTCATTATTTTTATAAAATATTTTTTACTTATAATCAACGACCCCATCGATCTCTGTCCAACTCTACACCAACGGATGTTCACTACAATGAAAATATATTTGATGCTTTTCTAAAGAAATACTCCCCAGGTGAAAAAGAGAAATAGAAGAAGAAATTCAATGTTGGGGATACTGTTAGAATTAATAGAACAAACACTTTTTTTGAAAAGGTAACTTATTTATTGATCACTGAACTTTTTAAAGTGTCCACAATACTAGACACTAAACACATAAAATATCGACTGAGAGACCCCAAAGATGATGAGATTCTCGGCGTTCTTTATGAATATGAACTGCAAAAAGTTAGTAACACTAGTGAAATTTATCAAATTGAAAAGATATTAAAGAGTTGTACACGCCACGGTAAGAAACAGTTGCTTGTTCGCTGGCTAGGATACAACTCGGATTTTGATTCTTGGGTCAGTGCTGAAGATATTAACAATGCCAAATGATTTCTATGTGACTTTCATGTCCAATGTTTCTGATCCTCTCTACAATGATCTGAATAGAAAAAGTGATTTTTGGACGAAACTCTCCCCCACCATCAATTTCGATGGAAAGTATGAAGTGTCTATTGTCGACTGTATTCTCAAAAATATCTATGACATCCTGAGAAAGGATAGTAAATATAAAATAAAAATTATACCCTATGATTGGCCGCCACCACCAGGTGATCAAGAACAAATTAAAAAAATCAAGTGGTTGGATTATCCATATATTGAATTACCCTACGAGGAACTCACCTGTATGAATGATTTATCTCGTTCTATTAATAAAATAATTTCCGCTCGTAAAAAGGGAGCTTTTCATTTCAACTATTCAACTGAAGAGGGTACGATCTATATTAGTTCAAATATTTACTACGACACGGCTAGTATCAACGATTGCTTAAAGTACTTTTTCTGCTTTAAGCTGAGTAGCATCAATGGTAGAAGTCACGGAAACACGAATTTTATTTTCGCTGAATATCCGATTGCCTTCATCACGGACACCTGTATATTTCTCTACGCCTCATTTTGTGAAAACATCTCTAGTTGGTAATTCAAACGTTCCCCTCCTACGAGTTCTTGAACGAAAAACCAATCAAGAACATATTCACCACTACAATATAAAGCATCTTCAGTATAGTCCCATAAACACTTCCTATTTGGAACTCTGTCAGTTAACACTAAGAACCGAATTGGGTGATCCAATAGCAATTTCAAAAGGTTTGGCTGTGATTACATGCCATTTTCGACCCATCATTCAACAGCAAGATGTCTCATAAAAAAGTGGTATTCACTTGTCCTGATATTGACTGCTATGTTAATACTCTTGTCCCAAGACAAAAGGGTAATGGAATGGACTACTACAAAGGTCGCTCGTCAATGTCTGGTTATGGTCTTGGCAGTTGGTTTGCTAAGCTGTATCGCTCTTCACTACCCCTGGCTCGAAAATATCTTGTACCGGCTGCAACAGATTTTGCATCCTCTATACTCTACGATTGGGGCTCTGGCAAGGATTTAAAAAAAAGTGCTTTGGAAATTCTTAGGTTCAGTGTGCGAACCCTTGGCGAGAGATTAAAACAGAATGGTAAAGATTTAAAAAGGTCAAGAAACAATGCACCCCTCATCAGTCTACACCCAGGTCGGAAACGAAAGACAACATCCCTTTTGTCAAAGAAAAGAAGGAAAAGGCCGACACGTAGTTTAAGCAGAAGTCCCAGGAAGAAAATTGTCAGATCGAAAATAGATTTCCTCTCCTAAAATGTCCTACCTACCTCATAAGGATTCCCAACCTTCAATCACCGTCTCATTGAATCTATTCAATGCTGAAAATGTTGATGTGAGTGTCAAGCATGGAGACTATGAACAATTCTATCCACAACAACCCCTCTCCGATAATATCCACTTTCAAATTTATTCCAATGAAGACTACTTTATGGACTTGTCTTCAACATTTATAGATTTGCAAATGAAAGTCCGGAAATCCGATAATTCAATGCCAACTCGGGCCGATGGAATATCCTATGAAAATTGTATACTACATAATTTATTTAGTCAAATTAGCGTCTACATCAATGGCACGCTGGTGAGCACAAGCACAAATCTCTCACATTATACAAGCTATATGCAATTCCTGCTGATGCCAACCAAGTCATACAAGGAATTGAGAGGCGTCTCCACTGGATATGAATACATTACTAATACTGATAGTACAGATGCACATAAAAATGCTACAACTAGTGAATTACATCTAGTTGGAAAAATATATCATGAAATATTTAATATACCCCAATGGATGCTGCCCAATGTTAAAGTGGATATAAAATTGACGCTTGCACCCTCTAATTTCATTTTTAGAAAAGAACTTGCTGGTAATCCCGCTGTAAGTCTCTCCCACACATCGGAAATAATACATGTACGTAAACAGAAGGTTATGGGTTCTGTTGCATTGGCCGTAGAAAAACTGAGAGCCAATGATAACAATATTAAACTGCTTGTTCCTCATACAATCACCAATCTACGTCATAGTGCATTGGGGTCAGGAACCTTCACCTATTCATCCTTTATCACTGGCGAAATTCAATCAAAACTCGCGTTGTAATTTTTAAAAATCGCCAGAAAACTTGGATCATGGACTGAATGCCCACATATATTCGAGATGTGTGGACTTTCATCTCTTGTGTGCAAAGTAAACGGCATCCCACTCTACAATCTATCATTTGATAAATCCTATAGAACATTGTATGAGTTGACCATGCAAACCCTAGATCATAATTCGCAACTATTTGAAAATGGTATAACCGAAGATATGTTTGCTAAAACACATGGTATCATTGTACTGGATTTGTCGGGTACGCAGGATATGAGTATAGTACGTACGGGGAGTGTGCGTTTAGAGTGTACATTTACCGACCCATTGGCTGAGAGTATTGCACTAATCTCACTAAACCAATATGAAACCTATTGGGAAATCACTCCCGAAGGTAGTGTTCTACTAGACTTGGCACCATGAACACCAGTCAAATAATCAATGTATTTAATATGGACCTCTACATGTCACAGTACAAGTCTTATTGTCTACCTTCAGACTATCTTGGAAAAATTCAAAATGTTAACAATACCTTAATTATTGTTAATAGCAGTCCGTCGACTGTGCTGACGGGTTATTGGCTGTGCATCTTTCAAACAATGAAGACGATTGAATTTTTTGATCCTCTTGGTCTACCCTATACATTCTACACACCTCACATCAGCAACTATATTGAGAGCAGTGGGAAAACTATAATTCAAAATCGGAACAGAGTTCAGGATCTAACGATTAAAAGCTGCGGTTTCCATGCACTACAATGTTTTGTGTTCCGATATCGTGGCTATACTAACAAGCAGTTTCTCCACATTTAGGTTGACAATCCCCGTCTGAATGACTTTCTAGTGGAAAATATCATCTCAGACCTATACAGTATTGATTTCAGTGCCCTAAGAGTAAAGTGCTTAAAAAATTTTTGTGAATTTGTTTATTAATAAAATGTATATATATAAAACAATGTCTTTAAATCTTCACTTTAGATTTCTTCATCTTCGATGTATAGTCAACTGTCGTGAACCACTAATGCAGATAAATCATTTGGATTCAATGTATATTGATCTTGATTGACTGCAAAGTCAGGGTCACATTTTCTGCAGTACAATGTAACTTCACTCTTGTCATATCTCTTTGTATAGTAAATTATACTATTTTCATTCATATTCTGAAATTCAAGAGTTTCAATCTGTCGATTTGAATCAATATCAAATACAATGTTTTCAAATGGTGAATCACATTCCGTCACAGCCAAATAAAAATCACTTGGCTTATAGTCATAGCTGGTGGTGTCATCACAACGATGACTTAGAAACCAGATTGTCTTGTTGTCCAAACAGTTGAATCGTAGACAAGGTTCCTCTTCCCATAATAATTTAAATCAACGACGATACCAATCTCGTAGAAATAAACTGAAATCACGTTTGGGATTCTTTACAATCATAGCGGGGTAAGTATTCTCCCACTGATCACATTTATCATAGTGACAATTGGAGCACAGGTGTCCTCTAGGATGTGAGTCACAAATCTCTTCAAGATATGAATTACATCCTTTAATTTGTACTGCATAGCCTCTATGTAATTTACAAGGATTACATAATTTACACTTTTCACTATAGTCATCAATAATTGTACAAGTCTCACATTGATTCCAACTGCCAAGAGTGTACATGCACAATGGACATATATAGAACATTTTTCGGTTTCCGATGTCAACTCACTCACAGCTAAAACGAGACTGATCCTCTTCGTTCGATAAATTCAAAGTGTAGGAAAGGGGAGAGGAGTAGCTCTGTGACGTTACCTCTTTCGAATGATGGGGGAGCCATCTACATTGAATCCATTGGCAATATTTTCAAAGTATATTCACAATATGATTCCGCCTTGTTCCAATTAATATATCAATAAATTGAGCATATGCATTTGAATCACATTTTAAAAGTTTCATACAATAGTCCAACGGGGGAGACTCACTCTTCAGTATATTGTCATGTGCTCCCCAAGAGAATATCATGCATTTAAGAGATAACTTGAGAAAATCATCATCCAAAATCAAATGTTTTTCCATAAACACTAGATTTAATCTCATTGTATCTGTCTAAAATTTATTCATTTTTCAATTCTTTCACTCTGACTGCTGACTCTAGACTGCCCCTGAATCGTTATGATACAAGTGATCCTGTTTCCCATTATCGGATCAATAAATGTCCCAATCGATTACGTAAATCAATTTCTCGGAAATCCACTCCCCCTTCGATTACGCAATCAAGTTCTCGGAAATTCATTTCCCTTCGATTACGCGATCAATTTTTCGGAAATTCACTTTCCCTTCGATTACGCAATCAAGTTCTCGGAAATTCACTGCCCCTTTGAGTTCTAGATCAATAACACTGCCCCCGTTAGAATTCAATGCGCATGTGCAACCTTCGTTCCGGAGTTATTACCCATAGAAACATCAAATAAATCTACCTAGGAAAAAGAGGTCATTGACCCCATAAACCACGTGGTGATCGTGGGAGTTTTAAAAACAGTGTCCGGATCGGGATTCGAAGGGGTGGTGTAATCGTCGGAGTAACACCCCCTCCTCTACTAACGGACCCCAGCACTCGGCACGCGGCAGGCTTAATATAGATGGATTCTCATTGTCGCTTGTTTTCTAACCACAGCAATTTGATGTCCTTTTATACTGCAGTTTTTTCAAATATATTCGATTATTAAAGTAAGTCCAATTTCTAACAACGATATCTACTATGCTCCAAACTTTTGATTTTCTTTTCTAAGGTTTTTGAATTGTTGTAATCACTTGTTAAAATATATACAAATATTTTTTTAATTACCTGTCGCCGGGCCTCTGCACTTGGTACGCGGCTGGCTTCTATATATAGATTCTCGTTGTCGCTTGTCTTCTAACAGCAGACAATTTGCTGTCTTTTCATACTGGAGTTTTTTCGAATATATTTGATTATTAAAGTAAGTCCAATTTCTAACAACAATATCTACTATGCTTCAAACTTTTGATTTCTTTTTTAAGGTTTTTGAATTGTTGTAATCCCTTGTTAAGATATATGCAAATATTTTTGCAATTCCCAGTTTTTTGCTCTTTACGCAATTTAGGGGAGACCAGCCCACATTCACCACTTTTTTGGTTATTTATTTTTGTAAACACAGTTTTTGACTTTCAATAATTCTGAAAGTTGCCACACTTATATTCATTTTTGGCGTATCTCTAAAAAAATCCCTGACGACCAATGTTTCTGGATGTAGCAGAAAAACAGGTTACACTGATGTAGTCCAAAAGTGGCAAACCGTGGCCATCCCGGATGCACATTCGCCACAGATTGACCGACGTTCACCGCCGTCTTAACTCAAGTCAAGGAAAGCTCTTACTCCTCTTGAATCTGTCCTAGAATTTGTTGCTTATCAGATTTTTAATTTTCTTTCAGAATTCAGATACCAAAAATAAAGAGGATTAAGACAGCAGCCTACTCAAAGACCCACCTTCCATAAATCAAATTTTAGCTAAGTTTAATTTTGAAAGCTATCTCATTAGATAGAATGCTATTGCCGATTAACGCATCTTGTATCCTGAAAGGCCAACAACACCAAACTTCAGCCTTTTGGCAAGTCTTGAAGTCCCACCTGAGACTGAGGGCTTACCTAATCCTGTTACAACCTGGGACTTTAAGACGCACGATTCTTCTTCAGTAGGCACAAACTTGCTCGGTTTTACGCATTTCAAAAATAAAAAATCAAGTTCAGCTGGATATTCATTCAAAACTTCCGTAGCAAAGAAGAACTTAAAACTTTTTTTTACCTGCAAGTCTAACTAAAACAAAGTCACTAACTTTTATTGGCCTGTTTCCCACATCTTCCTCATTTTCTCCTAGTTTAAGAATGTCCTCACTCTCATCGTCAAGCTCCATCTCAACGTGATTAGACTCACTTTCACACTCGAGGAACAATTGCTTGCTTCCTTTTTGTAACTTAGCTCCTTTGCGCTCTTCTTCTCCTGGGTTTTCTGTTCTTTCTTCCTATTTTTTGCAGCTTTCAGTTCCTCTTTTTGGTGGATTCTTCCCTTCACTGGGGTATCAGTAAAAACTTCGGTAGTCTTTTTTTTTCACTACATGTCTGATTTGTTTTCTCAGAGAACCTTTTGGAAATGGAGACACATCAACTAATTCAGAGAAGCTTTTTTCAGCTTGTCCATGTAAAGGGAATCCTGAGAAAGATTAGGTATTGTTCTCATTGTTGGTGGGCTGATTAGTCGCATCATTGTCAGCAGAAGAAGCAGTGGGTGATGGAGGTTCCATGTCACCGTGGTTCGAAGTGGATGGTCGATCAGAGACATATGAACTGAGGAACTCGTGATCTTTGAAAATCTGGGAATTGAAAGGAAAAATGCCGGTGTAGCGAAAACAGCTGATTATTTTTTTCTGTAGCCAGTGCTTTGGGATAGCTTGTCCATGTAAAGGGAATTCTGAGAAAGATCATGTATTGTTCTCATGGTTATTATGCTGATTAGTCGCATCATCGTCAGCAGAAGAAGCAGTGGGCGATGGAGGTTTCATGTCACTGTGGTTCAAAGTAGATGGTCAATCAGCGACATATGAAATGAGGAACTCGTGATCTTTGAAAATCTGGGGATTAAAAGGGGCAATGCGGGACATTGTCCGGCAATAATTTTCCATTTTCGAGAAATAACAAAAGAAAAAACATAAGTCACAATACAGAATCATATCTGTCTCCCGTTTGAGATTCTAAATATTTATAACATAAATATTTTGCAGTGATTTATTTTTGCTGTTGTAAAAATTAATTAAAGGACTTTTGTCCCTGTGTGGGTAGTCTAAGAGAAGCGTTTCTTGATATATATTTCATTGGGAACATTTCCAGGAGAATAAATAGGATTTTTCCGGGCAGCTTCGCCGAAAGGAAATCTGTAATGAACTGTTGTTTACGCAATCCATTCTTTCACGCATTTGTCACTGATTGAAAGTTGTAAACTACTGCGTAATATATATCCTCAAAACGGTGGCCCAGTTCCAAAACAAGACACGCGTACTTCGTTTTGATTTTGTTTTCAGTGCTATTTCAGTTATAATATTTATTTTATATATCTTTAAAAGTAACAGTTAATACCAAATCATTGCGTTTACTCTATCATTTCGTGAGCTACTGTCGAAAAAATACTTTCAGTTGGCTTTTCTTTCAAGAAATTGTTTCTTCTTAGAGGGGGAGGGAAACTCTGTCAGTAAACCTTACAAAAGTTGCGAAATATACGAAAATTATAGAAAAGTAAGATTGATGAAATGTTCGCTTGATTGTGGTTTTACCCGTCGACACGTTTTCCTTTATAAAGTATACATTTACAATTTCATGATGAAAGACATTGGTACTCAAAATATTTGACACCCCTGAAGTAAAATGAACTTGAACATACGGGGGGAGCTACTAAATACCTCAAATAACTAGACGCAAAAACTAAAGAGATAAAAGAGGAAATTACTAACAGTAATAGTAACTATATTGTAACGTCAATATTAAAGACTGATTTGGCTTCAAAGTTGATTTTCTTCTGTCAAATCCCAATTTCCTTTTGACTACATGTTCAGTTTATATATGGGAATGAAATAATTAATTTGAAGAATGTAATGTAACAGTCCAATTGGGCAGAGCTTTTTACAACACTTTTTACGTAAGAATATTCACCAAAATTCAGAACTGAGCGGTACAATGTCATTTCTGTATATGTCAAGGCCGTACCCAGCATTTTTTTTCAGAGGGGGTTTTACTAAAAAAAAATTGTTTTTTTTCGGGGGGGGGGGGCTTACACGAAAAGCCTAAAAAACCGCATACAAAATTTGTTTATATCAATTTTTGTTACGTTTTTACGAGTCAGACAAACATTTCGGGGGGGGGGGGGTTCAAACCCCTCTAATCCCCCTCTGGGTACGGCATTGGTATATGTATTAAAATTCATAGCTTACCTTTACGAATCTGGTAACATTTGGATAACCACGTAAATTTTGATAAAAAAAATTTTTACTGTATCTATTTCTGTCTCTTATTTCGGGTAATTAACAATCGTTGAGGAAACTGCCAAGAGTCTGACGTAGAAAATAAAAATAATATGTAGCTACATCTCCTTTAGGATAGCACAATTCCGTGTCAGCCAAAAGTAGTGATAGCGCATGACTGAAAGAATTGTGAAACCTTTTACATTCCTTTCCTGAAGTTCTGCTTCTCTTTATTGAAAGTAGGAGGATCCTTAACTATCCCAGAGATATAATTCCATCCATAGAGTGGAAGGAAAGGGTCTTTATAGAAACCATTATTTCCACGCAGTGTGAATATGGTTTGCGTTTAAGTTACCTTGTTTATGGCTGACCTATAGTGCTTTATTGCAATGTTGCAAATAACACAAATTGTATTTGATTATTGTTTGATGTATTTGATATTCAGCAAGTAGGTTAAATTTAGCCTATTTTATACCAACAGGGTTCTGAAATATAGATTTGAGGGTTAGATGTTTTCTGGAAGTTTCAGTGAAGGTGTTCATATACGGACATCGTTGCTTTGCGCATATATAACACTTCTTTTGAGCAGTCACAAATGTTAAAATATAACATTTTTACTGTATTTTTGATTGCCTCAAACAATATGCAGTTAAAATCATTTTGTACTGCTGGTAAAAATATAAGAAAAATCTTATACAATTCTAAGATTAAGTTTATTAAAGGGCTAAACAAAAGCTGGAACCAACCTAACGTACATAATTCCAGAACATACTTGTTATATACATAATATACACATGTATACATAATGTCAGGACATAGTTTCAGAACATACTTGCCGTTTCCCAATCTATGAAACTGAAATTCCCGATTTTCTTGACCTTAATGCGTTAAAGCCTCTTATTTTTAATGTGATTTCGCAGAAACATGTCAACAGATACAAATTACTGGTAAGCGTATTTAAAACTATAGAAACATGGGCCTTGAGGCCTTGTTCCAACAGCAACTCCAATTTGTTACCCTTTGTACCATATGGAACTTAAGGTGATCATAAAATCACTGTAACGGACTTAAGGTGAACTTAAGGCATCTTCTACTACTTCCTATGCTTCATAAATCTCACGGTTGGTGTATTATTTCTGTTGAATTTAAATTTTTTATCACTGTTGCTCCTCCACGTAACCTCAGCTGTAGCAATTCAAAAGGCGTTATTTTAAGTTCTACAGTTTAGCAGAAAAACAAGAAAATACTTTCTCTTCACTCTTATCAAGAACCAGCTGTTCGCAAAGGGATGTTTTAAGGCATCCAAGATATAACAAAAACAATTTTGTCAAAAAGCTGCATTTCGCTCGCTGTCTCTACAGATGAGAAACGAGGGATTGAAACAAATTACAAAAAAAAACTAAATTTCTTGAGATCCAAAGAAGAATAGAAAATGGATTGCACCAATGAATAGAACTTGGTTAGTTCGAGGATGTGTACTTTAAATTTTGTTTAAAAAAAGTCAAATAACTCCTTTTGAATTGCTATAGCTAAACTATCATTTAAAACAAAAATTACCTGTAAAACACTGAGATGCTCGGAAGTGAACATTTGGTAGTATTCATTAGCTTGAAGTATGATCCCATCTTTTATCCATGAAAAATCTGCTCCTGGTTCTGCTCTTGCTCCACATGTCATGTTTGTTATACCCCCAAGAAACCCGTAAAATTGTTCTTCATGGCCGGGTGACCACTTTGGCTTATCTACAAAAAAAAAGAAAATCATTTTGGTTTAAGTTTAGAAATGCAAACTCCGAATTGATCTTCATTTTAATATGTATTTAAATAACTCATTGAAACCAATAGGTGTGAAGCAAAATACTTGGTAAAAATTTGACCATAGAGTAAAGTTGAGATGCAGTCGAAGATGGAACTAGGATTGACTGAACATAAGAGGCAACACTATAGCGTTACCTATAGTAAAGGCCATACGGCTCCAATGTTTTATCATTATTTTTTCCCCAGAGGCACTTTTTATGGAAGGAGTCGTCGCATAAGCTTCCAATGGGGCTCATTCGATTGAAAATCGAGACTTCTAGTGCCCTTTTAAGAGTCAAAAGTAGAGGGCGACTAGCCCCCCCCCACGCTTTTCTTTTCCCCAATGCATCCGATAAAAATTTTGAGATAGACATTTTGTTGAAAAAAGTTAAAAGATCATATAACAAAAACTCCTGTGTAGACACAATCCCCCAGGGCCCGAAGGCAGGCGTTGTAAATTAGCCCCTGCGAGCAAATATAGTTCTTGTGGAAGGGGTGCTCTTACAAACTTCAGTGAGGGCTCATTTGATTGGAAATTGAAAGTTGTAGCTCATGTTTAAAGAGTCAAAAGAGGTCGGAGGGAAACAAGCCCCGCCCCCTCCACGCTCTTTTTTCCTCAAACACATACGATAAGAACTTTGAGATAACCATTTTTTAAAAATAGTTCAAATGTCATATAACGAAAATACCGGGTCGGTACAATCCCCCAGGGCCCGAGGGCAGGCGTTGTAAGTTATGACCTGGGGGAATATATGATTCTTATGAAAGGGATGCTCGAATAAACTTAAAGGAGGGCTCATTTGATTGGAAATTGGAAGTTCTAGTTCACTTTTTAAGGGTCAAAAGATATCCGAGGGAAACAAGCCCCCTTACCCCCTCCACGCCCTAAGTGCATCAGATAAAAATTTTGAGATAGACATTTTGTTAAGAATAGTTCGAAGTTCAGATAGCAAAAACTCCGGTGTCAACACAGCCCCCCAGGGTCTGGAGGAAGGCGTTGTAAGTTATGCCCCGGGGGCATGTATGGTTGTTATGGAAGGGATGCTCGTAAAAACTTCGGAGAGGGCTCATTTGATTGGAAATTGAAAGTTCTCGTTCACTTTATAAGAGTCAAAAGAGATCGGAGGGCAACTAGCCCCCCTTCCTCCACGCCCTATTTTCCTCAAACCCATCCAATAAGATTTTTGAATGAGCCATATTTTTCAAAATAGTTCAAAGACCATATGACGAAAACTCTGGAGTTAACACAATCCTTCAGGGCCCCGGGTAGGTGTTGTAAGTTATGCCTGGGGGCATATATAGCTGTTGTGGAAGGGATGGCCACATAAATTCCAGAGTGGGCTCATTTGATTTGAAATTGAAAATTTTAGCTCATTTTTCAAGAGTCAAAAGAGATCAGAGGGCAACTACCCCCCCCCCCCACGCCCCTTTTCTCTAAAATGCATCCGATGAAAATTTTGAGATAGGCATTTTGCTAAAAATAGTTCAAAGGTCCGATAAAAAAATTTGGTGTGAAAACAACCGTCCAGGGCCTGGGAGAAGGCGTTGCAAATTATGCCCTGGGGGCACATATGGTCTTATAGAAGGAATACTCGTATAAAATTCGGAGAGTACTCGTTAGATTGGAAATTGAAAGTTCTAGTTCACTTTTAAAGAGTCAAAATACATCGGAAGGAAACTAGCCCCCCTCCTTCCATGCCCCCTTTTCCTAACACGCATCCGATAATAAATTTGAGATAGCATTTTTTTTTAAACTGGTTCAAAGATCATATAACGAAAACTCCGGGGTCGGCACAACCCCCCAGAGCCCGAGGGCAGGCGTTGTAAGTTATGCACTAGGGGAATATATGGTTCTTATGGAAGGGATGCAAGTAAAAACTTCAGAGACGGTTCATTTGATTGGAAATTGAAAGTTATAGTTCAGTTTTTGAGAGTCAAAAGAGATTGGAGGCAACTAGCCCGTCCCCCATGCCCTTTTTCCCCAAATGCATTCGATAACAATATTGAGATAGCCATTTTGTTAAAAATAGTTCAAAAATCCGATAACAAATATCAGGTTTCGACAGTCGTAAAAACCCCTCAGGGCCCGGGGGCAGGCTTTGAAAAATTATGCCCTGGGGTATATATGGTTCTTATGAAAGGGATGTTCGTATAAACTTCAGAGAGGGCTCATTTGGTAGGACATTGAAAGACGAAGTCCATCAAAATAATCCATATACGGGGGGGGGGATAGAAAAAACCCTGCTTAACTCCTGATTCAATACAAAACCAGTGCTAACTTCATTTCCTACCTTAACCGCAGCAGTGTTATTCTCGTACATAGCACTAATCACTTTAAAATATTTGTGTGGTATACAATACAAGGATAAAACCTTTGCTAAAGCTCTTCTATCAACAGAATCGAAAGCTTGCTCATAATCTATAAAACTGAGGACCAAAGGTGTTTGACAACTCAGGCACTTCTCAATTATTGACCTAAGAGTGAAAATTTGGTCGGCATAATTATCCTCTACCTTTCTAAAACCCGCACTGTTCTTCTCTTAAAACTTTGTTTAGAGCATCTCTCAGTCTTAAAAGTATCATATTGATAATCAATTGGCTACCTACCGAGACCAGACTAATGCCTCGGTAATTACAACTCTCACACTTATCACCTTTCCTATAAAGTGGCTTAATTAAGGTTTTCCTAAAATCGTTAGGTACTTCCCCCTTTTCCAAAATCCTATTCATAATCTTCAGTAACTTATTTTTAACCTCGGAGCCACCATATTTAAGAAAATCATTTACCACATTATAAGCACCTGGAGCCTTATTATTTATAACCCTTTTAGTACTGTCGCTAATTTTTCCTCACAAAACAGATCTTCCTTCACATCTAAGGTATCACAAACTTTTTCATTTCCACTATATCTTTTCCTGCAACTCTATCTCGGTTTAGCACATTCTCAAAATGTTCTGCCAATGTCCCCTTAACTCTTTTCTTGTCACTAATTGTGGCCCCGTTCGTACCTTTAACGGGGACAACTCTAGATTAAATGCTCCCATTCAGTTTATGAACGTGCCAGTATAGTATTTTACTATTATGCCATCTAGCTGCATCTGCCAGATCCTTGGCAATTTTATCCATGGCCTCCACTTCACACTTCCTTAGTTCATATTTTAATGCTTTCTCCACTTTCTTCACATTCCTTTTGTTTTCATATGATCTATCACTCAGATAATTCTTGTACAAGTCCCTCCTCCTGTCTATTAACCATAAAACTTTTTCACTAATATTCTTGACTGCAGTCCTAGGTTTCTTCCCTAAGACACCTTCAGCAACTTCACAAATTATTTTTGTAAAATTATTCCAACCATCTTCCACATTGTAAAATTTTAAACTCTTAAGCTTAGTATTCAACTGTTCCTGGAAAGTTTCTCTCAAATTTTCATCCTGGAGTCTACCAACATCATAACTTCCCAGGAGGTAGTTACCCTTCCGAAATTTCAGCTTTAAATTAACCCTAGACACTACTAGATGGTGGTCTTTACTTTTAACATCAATAACAGGACTCCTATATACCCTAGTATCTTGTATTGGTCCTGCCAGTCGTCGGTTTACCGTAACATAATCAATAAGGTTTTTTGTCTTACCATCATGTGAATACCATGTCAACTTATGAGCCATTTTATGACCAAACACCGTATTGGTTACAACTAGTTTGTTATACCTATAAAATTTCAAAGGTCTGTATCCACTATTGTTTTCCTTTTTTACACCAAGTTTACCTAGGCTAGGATACCATCTATCCCTATTTCTACCGACCTGGGCGTTAAAGTCTTCTAGTAAGAACATTATATTTCTACTTGGTACCCTGTCTATTAGCACCTGTAACTGTAAGTAGAATTCAACTGAGTCACAAGTATTTCCGTCAGTCGGTTCTACAGGGACATATACTACTATAACTGATATCCTGAATTTCTTAGTCATAAAATGAGCAATTAGTATTCTATCATTAGTACATACCCAGCCTAAACAAGACTTAGCAGCTTCCTTATTCATCATGAGTCCTACTCCCTGTCTATGTACCCCATCCTTACTGCTTGAGTAAACAAATTCTATATCATCTAATTTCATGCTCTCCTACCCCTGGGATATGAGTTTCTGAAACTCCTAATAAGTCAAGTTCAAATCGTCTGAATTCATCAGTCAAAATGTCAATACGATAGTCTTTTATTTACCGTCGTAACATTCCAAGTTCCAATCTTTATGTTCTTTAGATCGTTGAAACTATTTTGGCCTCAGGAAAAGCAATGATCCTAGATACCAGTGCAGGATGGGGATAAAAATATCTTCTCAAGTCTACACTGAAGTGCTTAAGCTGGCTTAGAACCGGACAGCAGGAAGTCCCTGGGACCTCCAGTATGAATAGAAATCCTGGGCCCATCTTGGTCACAACATGGTTTTCAGCACTTGGCGATGCTCTTCTATCAACAAGAGTCGAAAGCCTGCACAGACAATCTCAAGCCTATTACCTCCGATGCATTATATATTCATGCCTACAAAAATTATGCTATTGCGGGGAGGCAGCTCATAGTAGATAAATTAACTAGGAAGGGGTTTTTCAGCCTGAAAACGCCCATAAAAACAAACCAAGCCCGGAAGAATTGTTCATTAATCAGAATTCCGCGCGAATATTGTGTTGTTTACTAGGCTATAGTTTCCTCGAGGGGTACCCCGAAAGGGTCGAGGCATTCCTTTGCATAGGCTGTTGTCCACAGATCTGGATCTTACGCCCTACCGCAGTTGTCCTCCTACAGAGGATTCTCCCACGATTGTGTTCTGCATCACCATGCAATTTAAGCAATTACTGAGAGAAGTTCTAGTTCACTTTCTCAGAGTCAAAAGAGATTAAAGATCCCCTAGCCCCCCCCCCGGGCTCTTTTTTCCAAACCCATCCGATGAAAATTTTGAGATAGCCATTTTTTAAAAATATTTCAAAGGTCAGATAACAAAAAATCCGGTGTCGACACAACCCCCAGGGCCCAGGGGTAGGCATTGTAAGTTATGTCCTGGGGTCATATATGGTTCTCATGAAAGGAATGCTTGTAGAAACTTTAAAGAGGGCTCATTTGATTGAAAATGTAAAGTTCTAGTTCACTTTCTGAGAGTCAAAAGAGATCGGAGGGCAATTAGCCCCTCCCCCTCCACGCTTTTGTCTTCTACCCATCCGATAAAAATTTTGAGATGATTGTTTTGTTAAAAATAGTTCAAACATCAGATATTAAAACTCATGGCTCATGACTCATGGCTCGGGGACATGTTGTAAGTTATGCCCTGGGGGCACATATGGTTATTATGGAAGGGATGCCCCTATAAACTTCAGAGAGGGCTCATTTGATTGAAAATGGAAATTTATAGTTCACTTTTAAAGAGTCAAAAGAGTTCGAAGGTCAATTGGCCCCCCCACGCCCTTTTTTCCGCAAATCTATCCCATAAAAATTTTGAGATTGCCATTTTGTTAAAAATAGTTCAAATATCAGATAATAAGAACTCCGAGTTGCCTTCCAATCACTTTTGACTATTAAAAAGGGCACAAGCCACTCCAATTTCGAATCGAATGAGCCCTTTTCGAAGTTTCTACGACAACTCCTTCGATACGAAGTGTCCTGGTCTAAGACTAAGAAAAATACCAAAAAAAAGAAGACATTGTGCCCTCATCGTTCTTTACTTAGGCAGCGCTATTGGGCTGCCATGATAGAACAGTTCATTGCATGTTTTCCAACCAGAAGTAAAAGCAAGAAACTATTTAAATCGAAGGAGTCGTCGTAGAAACTTCGAAAAGGGTTCATTCGATTGGAAATTGGAATGGCTAGTGCCCTTTTTAGTAGTCGAAAATGATTGGAAGGCAACTAACACCCCTTCCACACCCACTATTTCCCCAAACACATCCAATCAAAATTTTGAGATAGCCATTTTGTTCTACGTAGTTGATTTCCAGATAGAAATTCTGTTTTCGGGGAGGACAGTCCCCCATAGCCCTCAGGGCGAGGGGTTGTAAGTTATGCCCTGGGGGCATATAGGATTTCAATAGAAAGTGTTGTTGTAGAAATTTCAAAAAAGGCCCATTCGATTGGAAATTTAAAGGGCTAGTGGCCTTTTTAATAGTCAAAAGTGATTGCAGGGCAACTAACCCCCTTCTCACGCCTACCTTTTCCCCAAACACATCCAATCCAAATGTTGAGATAGCCATTTTCTTTACGTAGTTGAAAGTTCTCGAAACTAGGTCTTTGAGGATGACAACCCCCCCCCCCGCACAGCCCACAGGGCAAGGGTTGTAAGTTATGTCCTGGGGCCATATAAGGTTCTTATAGAAAGTTTTGTCGTAGAAACTTCAAAAAGGGCTCATTCGATTGGAAATTGAAATAGCTAGTGCCCTTTTTAATGGTAGAAAGTGATTGGAGGGCAACTAACACCCCTTCCACGCCCACCATTTCCCAAAACACATCCAGTCAAACTTTTGAGATAGTCATTTTGTTCAACGCAGTTGTAGGGTCCGGAAAGTATATCTTTGAGCTGGACACTCCTCCCACAGTCTCCAGGACAAGGGTTGTAAGTTATGCCCTGGGGACATGATTTGCACTTTACTGAAAAAATACAATGAATGTGCATTGTAAGTTTAATATACATATACTGATATTTATTAATCAAAATGTTAATATTGTTTGATTTATTAAAGTTACAAAAGTAAAAACATTTATATTTTTTCAGTAAAGTGCAAATTATGTTCTGGCCTTGGGAAGGCATAGGGGTTTTGAGCTACTCATGTTAATTTCTGCTCTTTTTGAGTTTGACTCGGTTATTTATTGTAATTTCTATTTGTTTTGGGTTTCATTTATTTAGCGATGCTGTTTGTGGTAGTTTCACGCTTGGTAGATTATTTGGTTTTATTTTTGCTCATTTTTGGTTGAATAGAGTTCTTTACTTTTCTTTGAAAAACTTATTTTGTGGAATTTTTTTTTTTAATTAATCTATTTAAATAGTCAAAATTGAGTTTTATGGAGTGATTGAAGAAAGGAAGACTTATTTTTCCATTCAGACATTGCAGCACAGAGCCGGTTCTTAAGAAGAAAGATAGTTGACAAAATTTTATGCTTCGGATAAAGTTCACCTTGGCCTTTTTAGTCAAGAATTTAGTAAATTTCCCATAATATCTACCTTTAAAAATTTATATGATAGAAATTTTGGTTGGAATCGGTAAAATTCCTACTCAGACTTTCCATCTTCCTTTGTTATACGCGAGTTGTTTCAGTTGTGACTTCTGTAAGTAAAACGCTGCTAAAAACATTAGAAAATTAAAAACTGACTTATTGAAGAGAAATATATACGTAATTGAAATAGTATAGAGAAATGTAGCATCCCCTACCCCCTATAAAAGTACTTTTGTATACACACCAACCATATGCATATCGATGAAGTTGAATAAAAAAGCTGTAGAATGTATAGCCTTTCATTTTTGCGTTTAACATTTTTGCGTTAGGGAGGAGGGGATGAATCCCATCAACTCTCGTACTGTGCAATCAAGAAACTTTCCCATCATAATTAACTTAAGAATTGGCTTGAAACTACATCAGTATGAACTTGGGGAAAAGTGTTGTTAGAGAGAAGGCACTTGTTTTATTGAAGAGAATGGGGGAGAGAATCATAGGCAGAGTTGTCTTAAATGGAGGCTAAGTTAGAGTTACAAGTAAGTGTTTCGAAGCATTAAACTTTCCTAAGTCAGAGACAAATCAAATTAACCATCCCCCTATCGCTTAAAATCCAACAAATTGACAATAGGACGAATATTTCGGTGAGGCTAGCTATCAATAAGACACGTTTTGTGACATATTAGTAGAACGAGACACACCCATTTCTCTGCTAGGTTCGTTCATGTCAGACGGATATATAATCAAAAGGATTTTGAGATTAAATAGCTCCTAAAATCTTAGTGTTACTCTTCTTCTTCTCTTCATATATAATAATTGTACATATACTATATAATATACATCTTATCTCTTTAAACGAGCAATAATATATTTATGTATGTATTTTTTTCAAAAATGGCTCCATATTGATTTGGAAAATTGGCATCCTGGGATTTTCTGGCCTAAAAAAACAATTTATAAAGGTCGCAAGTTTGAAAAAAATCGTAAAGAGCCTTAATTTTGAAAAAAAAGATATTCACATGAGTTAAGTCATATTTATGAACATATTTCAAAAGACTAAATTACATCAGCCCCCCCCCCCCATTAGATCGTATCGTTTTTAGTATCTACGACGTAGGCAAAATTAGAAAAGGAACTTAGCTAAATATAAAATACCAAGTGTAATGATTCTATTTACAAAAGACATTTTAAACAGTTTAGTAATTCCTAGAGGACAAATGAATCACCTAGACCATCAACTGTGACAAAACCCATCCGAGCAGCTAAGGTAAAGGTTATTGAAAAAATGACTGAAGTAACGATAAACCAAAATGAAGAACAAACAAATATACACTTAGAATACTTGCAGCAACGACAATTACAACAAGTAAAAATTGAAAACAAAGAACAAAGAAATATCCGGCTAGAAGACAAGTGATAGCGCGAATTAAAACAAGTGAACAACAAAGAAATATGCGGTTACAAGACATGCGTTAATGAGGAGCAGAACGATTAAAAATGACCGTGAAGAAAAAAGAAATATGTGGTTAAAAGACATACCACAGCGAGAATAAATAAATATGCGGTTGAAAGATAAGCTGCAGCGAAAATTACAAGCGACAGCGAGAACCAGAGCGTGTCAAAAATATTTTTAAAAATTGACACCCTGGTATTTTTTGACCAGCAAAAACGATCTACATAGATCAGGAGTTAAAGAAAATTTGTTTAAAGCTTTAATTTTTGCAATAAAATCATATGAGTGACGTCATATTTATGAGAACATTTCAAGAGAATGAATCAGATCAATTTCCTTCAGGAGTGATCGTATCGTTTTTATATCTATGACGCATGCAACATTAAACAAGGAACATAGCTAAATATAAAATGCCAAATGTAATGAGTATGTTTAAAAAAGGTGTTTTAAGCAGTTTCGTGATGCCTAGGGGACAAATAAACAACCTAGACGATCAAATTTGACAAGATCAATCCGAGTAGCTAAAGTAAAGGTATTGAAAAATGGTTGAAGTAATGATAAACGGAAATGAAGAACAAACAAAAATACAGTTAGAAAACATGCGTCAACGAAATTAGAACGAGCCAAAAACAATGTTAAGAACAAAGAAACTTCCGATTAGAAGATAAGTGGCAGTCAGAATTACAAAGTGACAGCGAGAATCAGAACACGTCAAAAATGAAAGTGACAAGTCATTGGGGCCGTTCAACATTATATTTATTCCCTGTGAAACCCTCCATTTTCCCGAGGAAACAGTAGCAAACAAAAGCAATTCATTTCAAGGCTGCTACTTACAATATGAATCAATATATACATGCCTCCCGCGTGCTGATGCTGTGGCCCGGCCTAGAAATTGGCTACATACTTTTTTTCATAGCCACAAAAACGATTTAAATAGGTAACAACTTTAAGGAATAGTTATTGCTTTCCCCAGGGTGTATTGAACGCCATGACATCAAGAAGAGGCTCATATTGTCGGTGGTTAGAAGACAAGCTATGAAGAGAAACAATAGATACAAGTTTGCCGCGTAGCTGTGTCGGAGCCCGGCCCATGACGTCAAGAAGAGGCTCACATTGTCTGCGGTTAGAAACAAACGACAGTGAGAAATAATATAGACAAGCCTGCCTTGTAGCCGTACCGGTGCCCGGCCTCAAAATCGGCAACATAGTTTTTTTTTTTTTTTAATTTGTCATATTGATATTTCTGGCCATAAACAATCAAATAGATCACAACCTTAAGGAAATTTTATTTTTCCCAGGGTGGTTGTATCGAACACATGGTGACGCCATAACATCAAAAAGAGGCTGCAGTTAGAAGACACACGACAATTAGTATAAATATGTACAAGCTCTCCGCGTAGCCATGGTGGCCCCGGTGGCGTAGCTGTCAGTCCCTGGCATGAGAGCCATGGCTAATTGAAAAAAGAAACACACAAAAAAACACCAAGACAGATAGTCTGAGTAAGAGGCAAAGCTGGGTAAGCTTTTTTCAGAATTGTATAAAAATTATGCCATTTCACTTGTTGATAGACAAAATCCGCCTTTTTGTGCCAGAAAACATCAATTTTTGTTCTAAGAGAACTAAAATCCCGAGAAATACAAAGTTACATAGCAGATTTTAAACCACTTATTTCTTCTTGTAGCCTAGGCTGTTTCGTGGTTCCATTGGGCAGCCCATCTGTAACATTTGTTATCAGGAGTTAAGGAAAATATATGGATTGCTTCGTTTTCTCAGACTCTGCCACTTGTTCATCACTTTTTCAAAAACGAAAAGGAGACTACTACTGAAGCAAAGCTTGTCTCATTTCTCGTTGATTATGATATACCCTATTAGGCTACTGACAGATTGCTGAAGTTCGTGAAAAGTATGCCATGGTCGGATTTTCCGAGCCATGCTAGCAGCCATGCCATGCAACCTTTTCTTCAGTGGATATTGACTAGACAATAGATCAGTCTGTAGTCAAACAACTCTGTTTGTGTCAGTTTCTGTAATGTCATAATGGATTTACTGGTAGATTTATGTGTTCTGTTAGAGTTTAATCATGGATCAGTGTCTGTTATTTTCAGTCAATAAGTTGGAGGGACAGACTATGTTAAGAAGACGGGCGTTCCCATATAGAACTAGATTGAAGATTGCACCATCAATGGGAATAAATCACTTACTCAAGAGGTTTGTTGATGAAAAATAACCATGGGTTACAATTACGAAATTTAGCTGTTATGAATATGCCCTGGTTGCAAGTCATAACTGTAAAAAAAAAAATAAAAAAAAAAAAAATAAATAAAAAAAAAATCCAAGAGTCTGAAAGATTTATGCGAAAATTTTTGCAATCAATTTTAAAACAGTGCAAAATGACAAGATACATATAGAAATGAATATATCTGAGTCTTTACTCAGGTGGAGCAACACATTTTCCTTGCTTTGGCTCCCACCTGTTGGCTTTCATTTGAAAACTCTACAAGACCTATTCTTTGAGTTGTGGGACAATCACACGTTGTATTGAGACTCTTTTGTTATTAAAAATCTCTCACATGTGAACATCGAACCAATTCTAGATCGTTTTTGCTTCTCTGAAAAGATAAAGGACTTCCTCTATTTTTGACCCCTCTAGTTACGAGCTAAGAGTTCCTAGTCATTAGTAATTCTTTTAGTGAAGAAGATATACTTATAGCATGTGGAATAAGGCAAAGATGGACTAGGAATGGCAGTTCATATCAAGTGTAACTTTATCTGAAGGTTTGAATCTTGAAAATTTAGACAACTCTGACATAATGGTGTATTGGTGCCATATCCTTACACTAAAATCTGCAACTGGAGCAGTAATGCTTCCAAACGTTTCAAAACTGATACAATACTTTTTCATTAGTTACAATGCAAATCATCTTAGTTCAATAAAACATCAGCGAAATCATCTTAGTTCAACAAAACGTCATCAAAACCATCTTAGTTCAATAAAACTTCAACAGATTCATTTTTTAACTCTTTCGTTGACATTAAAACAGAATGTGGTCGGAACCGTAAGCAAACAGGTAGGTCAAGCCATGATAAGGGGGAGCTAGAACTGGGACTTGTTAAATGTGTACTTCGAGTGAACGGTAAAACAACCTCAAGTAACAGCACTGCTGTGAATCAAAATGTATTGTATAGTGTTGCCAATGTAGGTCTTGACGAGCATGACCACACTGTCTGATACCGAGTAACCTCTGTCTGCCTATGCGAATGATTCCTTTTCACGTTTTAGTATCTTTTATATGATAATTGTCATTAAAATCTAGTCGTGATCATAGTAACACTCTTTAGCTAGCCATTTCGTTTTCTATTTTTCCATCTCTTTTTTCAGACAATGCCATCTCTGGGTCATAATACATTATTTCTCCCACAAAAGCTGCAAGAGTTACCTTTGGTATGAAAAAATGGCCTTGAGGTCACAATAAACCCAGTAAGTGCAAATGAAGCTAGAAGCAATCGTTTCAGGTCTAGTTCTCATGTCTCCAATACTTTCAACATTTGATTTCAATCAGTCATTTTAACTAGGGTTTGTTCCGGTGATGGAGTCGAGCTTCAGTGAACGAAGGTGGGGGGGGGGGGGTCAAGAAATACATTTTCAAACACTTATGTCTTGGGCACTTACGTAGACAAGGGTGCAACTACCTTTTTTGCTTTGGGGCGAGAGAAAGAGTAAAAATATGCTGACAAATCAAAAACCGAACCATACTGAGGATTTTTTTAAGCAAGTTAATAATATGCTCGCTAGAAAAGCTGAAAATTGCAGAAGAGCATCACTACAAATTTTATTATTCTTTACATGAATTTTTTTAAAATATATTTTAAGGAAGTAAGTTGTGTAAAAGCTGCTGCTGTAGCGCAAAGCATCTATAATTAAAAGAGAAAAAAAATGAGCATTTGGTTCGAGAATGTCGTTTTGCATATTTGCTGAGCCAGTAAAAACTTTTAAATTTAGTATTCTCGTCTTTTGAAGTGCGTCAAACTGTCTTCTTTCTTAAAAAAAAACGTGGCGGGTGATTGGAAGTGTAGACTGGCACATTTGTCTCTTTTTTTCTTTTTCAAGGCCGTTATATCAATGGTTCCAAAAATAGAAAAATGGTACAAAAACGACAGTATACACAGTATTTCTGGAGAAAGCACCGACAATTATACAAAAATTGAACAATAACTCTTCAATCTAGTTTAAAAGAGAAAAGAGTTGATTATCTTGCTTCCAATTTTCTAGAGAACGGGTGGTCTGGACGAGCTATTAGTGAGGAAGAACGAGTGAGAGTGCCAGAAAGTGGGAAAAAGATATGAATTTATCATTGTGGACCATTTTTCCCTTTTAGATATGGAGTGGGTATCTGGAGGATGTCTCTTTTCGTTTTTATTCTACATTTCTTGTTCAAAGTTCATGGCAAAATCTACCACTTAAAAAATATTAAAGAATAGTATCCATTTGCTTGAAAAGTAGCAAGGATTTAGACGAAGCATCAAATAGACTGATAAAATGATCGTGGTAGCGAACTCTAAAAAAAAAAAAAAAAGTACATTGTAATAATTGTTAGCATTAAATAGTTCATTAGGCTTGAATTTTTTGTGCTGAGCCTAGCAGGCTACCCCAAGTTCACAGAGAGATGATTTTGCACTCAATTAAAAGTTACTACCTGTTAAAAATTTGTCTTAATAGCTCCTTCGTAAAGTGCCATACCGTCATTTGAAACTTTCTGATGCCGTTTCTGGAATGGAAAGGATCGGAAGCCTAATGAGGCTGCTATTGTAAGCTCCGCAGTTGAATATCTTTAACCGGAGGTTCAAAAGCCCCCTCTTGTGTATCCCTCCCTTTCCCCATAGCAGGTGAAAACTAAAAAAAAAAAACTGCGATTAGCAAAAACCCTTCCTGAGTAAAATGTCGTTTGATTATTTTCATGAAGATAATTGAAGTTCTTTCGTGCAAATTCTCAAAAATACTAATGACAACATACACCCGGACTTGGACTCTTATTTGCGTGACAAAATTGGACATATATTTAACGCTAATAAAAAAGACTTCTTTTAACTTTTTAGTCTTATCGTCTAACTTTATCTAAGATTATTTTGTAATATTTATTGAGTACGTTAACAAAAGAGCAAAATTAATTTAAAAATTCTTTCACGGAAATAAAGAGTGGAGTTCAAACTTAGAGCAAACAAAAATTATTACTTCGCAGATTACGCAGAATATATTTACAAAACTATCCCAAAAAAAAAATTGACAGGTAATACTTCAAAAAATCTGTAGAATCCCAGTAACAAGCGCTTTACTGAAAACTGAGCTAGGTTAATTTTTTTTAGAGAATTATAACTGTTTACAAAATAGTTTAAGAATGAAGGTCAGTAGAGAATGAGTAGTAGTAGTAGTAGTAGGAGTAGTAGTAGTAATAGAAGTAGTAGTAGTAGCAGTAGTAGTAGTAGTAGTGGTAGTAGTAGTAGTAGCAGCAGTAGTAGTAGTAGTTGTAGTAGTAGTAGCATGTACATTTTGATTTTTGGTCAATTGATCATCAACTTCTTTAATCCCTGAAAGTTCCAACTCAACACCCTAACTCATTCCTCAGTTACGCCCTTTCGGCAACCTGTATACACATAGTCTGTTTTGACATAGTTCACTACTCTCCTCAACATTCTCTAAAAGCTTCACTTGAATGCCCTTGGCTTTTTCGAACACCAAGGGTCAAACATACTCGGCCTTTCCCGATAAAAAAAAACAAACTATATGCAAGCAATGGATTGTGCAATCGAAGGATTTCGACCGTCCTTAAAGTAGTACTGTGAATCTTGTTCGTCTCTATACAAAGAAGGATTTTTCTAAGGCTTTGACTCTTCATCGTTGAAACCTATTAAACACCTATTCGGCAAGTGCAAAAAAATGATAGAAATCTTCTTTTTAGAATTATATCTTGCAGAGATATGTCTCCTTCATCTGTTTCTGCGGCTGACATTCCTGATGAGGAATTACATGCCTACTATAAATCCAAATTTGCTGCTCCTCATCAGAACCTTGAACGGATTTATGAAACTGAGTTAGATAATTTCCTTGCTACCAGTCCCAAGAGAGAGTTCGTTGTTAGCTCAGCATCAATTGTAGATATCATTGGGCATTTAAAATCTAAATCATCCAAGGGTATTGACCACAAAAGTGCTTTGCATTTGAAGTTTGGGGGAGAGACATTAGTCCAACACTTGGCACTTTTAATGCAGATGATTTTTACACAGTGAATTTTACCCTCTCCTTTTTACATTGGATATCTTATCCCAATTCCCAAAAAAGAAAAACCAAACCCAAAATGTTCGTCATTTTGACCTATTACGATTGAGACTTCCTTATGCAAAGTCTTCGAGCTTCTTTTTTGATCTGACCCTGAAGAGACATGTTGCACTCCACCTCACCAGTTCAGGTTCAAGCGGGGAATAGGCTGTGCTGATATTTTCAAAGTTGTTGCCAATGCACTACTTGATACCGAATCCTCAGGAGAATGTCTGATTCTCGCTAGTTACGATATCAGACGCGCCTTTGACTCCCTCATTCACCCAGTTATACTCCTCAATGTGGCCAAACGTTGACTAAATTCTTCAGAAATTCGCTGTCTTCGAGATATGTATTCTCGTTTATGTATTTGCCTGAAACTACCTCAGGATATAAATATGCTCCCTGTTCCTCATAGGAAACTCATTCCTGTCTTGAAAGGTACACGTCAAGGAGCAGTTTCATCTCCTAATCTCTTTAATAATTGTGTGTTGGACGCCCAAGACCAGTGCTCTCCATCTCAGATACTATCTTCATTGATACTACCTCTAGTTTCTTATGCAGATGACGTTTTAAATCTCAGCCATACCCTCCAAAGAAAGAATGAGGTCTTTGTCATGCTTCAACAGGAGTATCCTAATCTTGGCCTTCGTTTCCTTGCTGAAAGTCAGAAATAGTGCTTTTTATTTGGAAAGGTGAGCCACCGTCCTCTATAGCGCTTGGCGATATCACTGTTAGTACTGTTGACCACCTCGTTTATCTAGGTCCTCCCATTTGTTCGTCACTACGCCGCACCCGATCCCTTCTCCTAGACCATCCCGTACGACGTATATCTGCTCCCTGTACATCCGTTGTTACAGCAAAAGTTCGATTCAACCGCGTACTATTAGCAACCTTTTCAATGCTGTAGTCCTCCCTCACATCTTGTATACTCTCCATTCTGAAGCTGTTTACTAGAACTGATTGTCCAAAAGTACGGTCTATTTTCTCTTGGTTCGTCAAGTGTTTGCTGGGGCTACCGCCTTGGCATCAGAATTCTCCATTGGTTGGAAATCACGGACTTATTGACCCTGAACTTGCGATCTCCAAATTAATTAATAAGCGTAAATGAAGGCTTAGTTCTTCACATTCACAGAATGATTGGTCCCCTGTTTTAGTTCAATAGTGTATAAGTGATTTGTTTTTATTGCTTATATTTATTGCGGATATCTTTTTTTTTTTTTTTGGTTTATTTATGTATGAATATGTTGATTTTGTATGTGTGAATTTGGTTTTGATTCGTTTGATTTCGTTCTTATTTTGTCATTGTTTTTTTTTCGTTTTGATTTTTTTCTTATTCTTATTTTGTCCTTGATTTATTTATAATTGGATGTTCTTATTTGGTTATTACTGGTTTTGTTGATATTTGTCTCACACTATTTAGTTCTTTTCTTTATTCTTTTTTTCGTATTTTGCTCCGTCGTTTTCAAGTTTTTGTAGACGAATTTTTAATTTATAAATACATAAATAAATAAATGGGCGAATAGCATAAGTTACAACCTTTGCTCCAAGGGCTGGTGGAGGGAGGGTTCATTCCAAGAAGCATAGTTATTGGATCTTTAAACAATGCTGAACAAAAAGGATATCTCAAAATCCTTACCGGATGTCCTTAGGTAAAAAAATGAGCATGGGAAGGAGGTGTGGATACTTTTTGATCCCTTCGACTTTTAAAAAGTGCACTAGAACTTTCAATTTCCAATTGAACGAGCCCTTTTTAAAGTTTCCACGAGAACTCCTTCCATAAGAAGGGCCTTGATGAAAAGAAAAAAACAAATTAATAATGCATAAAGCCCACTTCGCCCTTTACTTAGGCAGCACTTCTACGCTATCTATGAGTATTTAAATAAAATAATTACATAATTAATTTCATTAAATTAATTAAATAGTTACACAAATTACATAAAATGCATACAGTTTTGTTGACATACAAAAACCAATGAAACTCCAGCACTGTATGAAGCACACAGTACGCAATATATAAGATAAGGTAATGAAAATGCCAGACTAAGGCGATCTCTAAGTTTTCGTATTGATTACTTTCTAAACAAAAAGTTTTCCTGGAAACGTTTATAGAATAAAAAAGAATTTTGGGCTGCATTCCAGCGGACGTCAGAGTCAATGGCTTTCAGTCTTTTTCCATTTCTGAGAACACCCTCCTAAGAACCACTTTTCACATACTTTGAAGGACTACTTGTAATATTAAGCAGTCTATAGAACTAGAGCCTAGAGAGAAAAAAAAAATAAGATTAAGAGATAAAAACAAAACTAAAACGTTGTTCATTTACTGCATCGCATTTAGACAAGGGCATCCATTGGGGGTGGTTCAAAACATAATGGGACAAGCAATGATCAGCAATAGAAAATGTGATCTTAGGTGCTTATGGATTTTGTGTTGTTATTGTTGCAGGCATGGACAGTTTTTCCTGTTTTCCGAAAATAAAAATATACATAAATTCCACAAATGAAAATTAGAAGGAATCACTATTAAAAATGCACATTTTTACCAGCTTTTTTTTGAAATCTGGAGGTGCGAGAGGAGCTTTAGAGAGGAGCTAGTGGTAGTGGGTAGTGGGACGCAAACAGCCAAAATATTTAGGAAAGACTGGATTTTAACAATATGCCGGTTGTTTTTATCGAATGCTTTCATTTCATCAATCGTTAAAGTAATACCATTTCTTTTATACATTATATCAGCGAGCAGAATTCGTAAAAAGCACTTGTTCAACTGGTTTTTCACTTAACAAGGGTGCTTTTACAATGTTTCATAGTGTTTGACCCTTGGATGGTATTATTTTAAAACACTTGGAGGTTGATATGAGGGAAAGTGAGAGCAGAGCCAAGAAACATACTATATGTTAAGCATAGTTCATAGGATATTTCCTATTCCGTTACGTAAAACACTTGGTACTTTTGACTCCACACGCTTTGTCTTTACATCAATAGCATTTAATCACGACAGTTATGAGGTTCACTTCAATTTAAAATTATTCATATCTGAATTGGTTTGCAAAAAAACAGCTGACATATGTGAGTAAATGGCCTAAAACTTTACATTTCACTCTATATAACCTGCATAATTCCTAGGACATCCACTATTTCCCCAATTTCCTGACTTGAACAACTGAGATACCTGCGTTCACGCAGGTGCACTAAAATACCTGACACCCGTTTCACCCTAGGGTGATGATGATTTTATGTTCCAATGAACCCGAGCTATAAAGAACCAATACTTGAAATTACTTTCAGTTTTTAAGGAAATTATTACCTTTGAATATATATATATATATATATATATATATATATATATATATATATATATATATATATATATATATATATATATATATATATATATATATATATATATATATATATATATATATATATATATAATTAAAATGGGTAAATCTTCTGGAATTTTCAACGAAGTGGGAAGCATGAATAATGATTTTCATAATGACTTGAATGACCTTGGAAGAGATGTACCGAGCTCATTATGGTGAGTCAAATGAAGTTTCAGCAAAACAGGATGCAGATCTCCTTATAGAAATTTTAAAATGACTCAGATGACGATATTATCAGTCAAGCAAGAGAGCCTCTAGCCAAAAAATTAAAAATTAAAGAGCTACAAGTTAAAGAGCAAAATATTGTATTCAATCAAAATAGAGGAAGGTAGATTCACCCCAACCCTTCCACTAGCGGACAAAACGAAATTTCCGTCGACCAACAAGATTTACCAAAATTTGATGAGTGTTTAGGTGATAAAATGTTAAGACAGTGGTTACCAGAAATGCTAAGACTTTATTGTTGGAGAAGATAAAATATTTGCTATCAATGAAAATGGAGGAGGTTAGATCCTCCCTATACCCTCCGCTAGTGGGCCTTTCGATGTTTTTGTCCTTCAATAAGATTTACCGAGAATAAATTAGCTTTTAAATGGAATAATAGGGGATCAAGACACTATACTTATGAAAAATTTCGAGATTTTATTTTTGGAGAAAAGGCCGATGTTGTTTTTAACCAAATTCCTGTACAGCAAGAACATCTCAAATCAAAAAGAAATGTCTTTAAAGGATGTTTAAGATCCTATACTTTAAACCCAAAGTCTATTGTAAATTCTAGTAATCCAGAAAAAATCACTAAGAGTTTGAGAAGCACTTTAAGAAGTGCGCCAGAACGCACTCAAAAAGAGGAGCTCAACTAGCGACATGAGTCCTTTTTTCATGAGATTAAATAAAATCTCAAAAGATATTGAAATAAAAATGTGTACAAATTTATACAGATTGACACATGGAACACATTTGCCAAAAGCATTTCTGCGCCAAGAGGGAAAATCCTTTTTTGTTGTTATTGTGAGCTAAGAGGCCAAGCTCGTTCAGTTTTTCTACGAAGACATTTTTTTTTGGCAAATTCACGCTTGTTTCGTTTTCATATTTTATTCATTTTTCTAGTATTTTTTATTTTGCCTGCCAAAAGATTTCCTACAAATTTTCTTGACAAAATGCCAATTATAAAGCTTGTCTCTAACTTCCTAGAACTATTTTTCTGATCTATTTTACTGATACACAAAAAAAGAGTTGTCTTGAATCAACCTCTGGCTGTTCTTGTACTTTTGTTCTTAAGAGAAAAATCGTTTCTACACAGGAAATTACTATACCAGCATTTCAAATAGCGAAGAGAATCTGTAACTCCCTTGGGAATATAATTCAAGATAACTGGTTACAAAATTGCAAATAATTCTCTCCATTCTCCGGTGAAAGTAATTTTACAGTTCCAACATTTAGTTCCTTCTGCTGCTTAAGCCATTTCTTGGAGTAGAAAGCAAGGTAAATACCAAACCGTAAAATAGAGATGTCTTGTTATTGTCATAGTGATTCATAGGGAATCATAGTAAATCAAGATATGTCATAGTGAAAATAGTAATTGTCAAGTTAATGTAATTTATTGGGTATACTGCATATAAATTATCGTCAGCTTCTTATTTCTATTCAATCCTCTGAACTTTTTTAAAACCGCTAACAATCCATCACAATAATCCGAGGTTTAGACAGTTATGGGATCTTTAACAGTCATTTTTCTTGCTTAATAAATTTATGTTCACCATTAGCTGCCTGATTATATGTAGAATTATTAAATTATAACATATGATATTATTAGTCAAATGGCTTATTTTAATTTAGTGCGCATACAGTAAAAATTTTTGGTAGAGTCGAGAAAATTTTTCAAGGGAAAGTGTGATACTTTATAATGTAGTTTTCCCAAATTTTTGTTTATTTATTTTGTTTCTACACAGAGATTTACTGAATTTTCACGAGGGCTGGCTCCCAAATGAGAGATGTAAAAACCTGCCCTATTCTCTTCTTTTTTTGCAGAAAAAATTGCATTCACCAGTTTTGAGTACCAGATCCGCAATAATATTGACCCATTTTCCTTCAACGCTGTTATTAGCATAGTTATTAGTAATATTGACCCATTTTCCTTCAACGCTGTTATTAGCAACTGACTGAAAAGTGTTTTGTTAACTAATTTTTTTTTGCGTCGATTGGTATCATAGGCAGCGCAATAGCGCTGCCTAAGTAAAGAGTGATGTGGGCACAATGTATTATTTTTTTATTTATTTTGTTTTTGGTTTTAGACCATGGCCCTTCGTATCGAAGGAGTAGTCGTAGAAACTTTGAAAAGGGCTCATTCGATTGGAAATTGAAAGGGCTAGTGATTGGAGGGCAACTGACCCCCCTCCCACACCCACCAGTTCCCTAAACACATCCAATAAAAATTTTGAGACAGTCATTTTGTTCAATGCAGTTAAAAGTGTGGAAATTACGTCTTTAAGGATAGAACCCCCCCCCCCGACAGTCCTTAGGGCAAGGGTTGTAAGTTACGCCCTGGGGGCATTTAAAATTTAGAAAGAGCGATTGTATAAACTTCGGAAGGGGCTCATTGGATTGGTAATCAGAAGTTCTAGTGCCATCCTTAAGATTCAGAGTGATTGGAGGGTGGATACCTTCCCCTCACACACCTCGTATTTTCCCAAAACGCATCTGATAGAAATTTTGAGATGGCCATTTGATGTCGTAGAAACTTCGAAAAAGGCTCATTTGATTAGAAATTGAAGGAACTATTACCCCTTTTAATAGTCATAAGTGACTAGAGGGCAACTAACCTCCTCACACGCCCACCTTTTCCCCAAACACATCCAGTCAAATTTTGAGATAGCCATTTTCTTCAGCATAGTTAAAAGGTCCGGAAATTACGTCTTTTAGGATGGCAACCCCCCACAGCCCTCAGGGCTTGGGTTGTAAGTTATGACCTGGGGGCATATAAAGTTTTTATAGAAAGGGTGGTTGTATAAACTCCGGAGGGGGTTCATTAACTTGGAAATAAGAGGTTTTTATAGAAGGAGTGGTCGTGTGAACTTTGGAAGAGGATCATTTGATTTGAAATGCATATTTATAGTTCCTTTTTAAGAGTCAAATATGATGGAAAGAAAATACCCCCCCCCCCCACCTGACATCACCTATTCCCAAAACGCATTCAGTTGAAATTGTGAGATAGCCATTTTGTTACCAATTGTCTTAAAATCATATAGCAATATCTTTAGGGTGGATAAATATCCCAGGGCACATTGGCAAGGGTTGTAAGTTACGCCCAGGGCATATAAGGTTTTTATGGAACGGGTAGTTGTATAAACTTTGGATCGGGTGGAGCTCATTTGATTTGAAGTCGGAAGTTTTAGTGTCCTTTTTAAGAGTTAAAAGTGAATAGAGGGCAATCGGCCCCCTCCATAAAGGCTATTGCTCTCCATAACACGTCCGATCAAAATTTTAAAAGGGCTATTTTGTTCAGCCTTGTTGAAAGGTCCAGTAATTATGTCTTTGGGGATGTCAACCTCTCCACAGTCCTCAGGACAAGGGCTGTAAGTTAGGCAATTCGTTCATTGTTTACACATAGTATAGGCTATTGAGAAAGGTATGCACGTTTGAACTTTACTTTCCAAGAAGACGAAGGGTATTCAGGTGAACCTTTAAGAAAATGTTGAGGAGAGTATTAAACTAAATCAAAACACGTTATGTGTATACAGATTATAAAAAAAATGCAACACAGGAATGACTCAGTGTATTAATTTGGAAAATAAAGGAAATAATAAGGGAGATGATCAAAAAGACAATATTTTCATGCTCCCAATACTACTACAACTACCACCACTACTACTATCAAACTACCCCATTTACAATATTAAAGGGAAATTTTAACTAAATCAAAAGACAATACGTGCATGCACACTGTCAAAATAACGTATCTCAAGAATTGATTCGGGTATTAAGTTGGAACTTTCAGAGGATACTTAAAGGGGAAGATCACCTCACCAAAAGGCAATATTTGCACACTACTGCTAATACTGCTGTTACTGCTACATTTACTACTGCTACTACTAGTATTTCTATTGCACTACTTGTTGGGCTAAGAGCACTGAGATCAATATATTTAGAAGTACATGAATAAACAGGTTGTCAAAAGGACACATCACCAATGTCATAGCAACGGCCGAATTCATTAGGTTGAAACTTCTAGGACTTGATGAGGGGGATGTTCTACTGACCAAAACGCAATAGGTCTGTCACTACTGCTGCTAGTAGTACTACCGGTATTCAATACTATTACTTGTAATACCAATACTACTACTGTGATTACAACTATGCCTAAGAGTATGAAGGCAAAACGTACAAGAAATTTCGAGGGGGAGGATGAACGGAACGAGAACACGCCCTCTGTATGAAGGTTGTCAGAAGGGTGTAACAGCAATATCTGAGGGGCAGTTTGGTGTGTGAAGTTGAAACTAACAGGGCATATTGTGAGGGAAACTAACAAAAACAAATACTTGGATCCTAATGCTACTGCTTCTACTCATACTACTGCTGATGTCACTATTATTACTACCTCTTTTACTACCACTGCCACTAAAGCTTAGGCTACCATAATTAATTTTACTGCTACTACTACTACTACTGCTATTAAAACTAAGGATATGAAAGTGAAAGATTTGGGATGTATAGAAACTGTATGGAACTAATTCGAAACATACTATGCCCACACAGTTTGTCAAGCGGACACATCAGAAATGCTTCAGGAACGGTTGATGGTATGTATTAAGCTGAAACTTTCCGCGTGTGTTGAAGGGGATGTTGAAGAAACCAAAGGTGCTATGTGTATACTGCTATTAATGCTGCTACAACTATTGCTACTGCTGAAGCTAAGGGTATTAAGGTGAAGCTTTTAAGGAATATTTTGGCTGATTTTAAACTAAATCAAAACAAGCTCTGAGCATGTGGACTTTCAAAAAGGTAGCAAAGCAATATCTGAAGAGCAACCTATATTATTAATTTAGACCTTTAAGGGTAAGTTGGTGGGGACTATGAACAAGTCAGAAGGCCCTATATGTATACTTTTAATACTACCACTACAGTTACTGTAACTAATGATACTAAGGGTATTAAGATAAAATTTATAGGGAACGCTCAGGAGTTTCAATTAAACGAAAAAACTGTGCGCATGTAGGGCTCCAAAGGGGCGTATAAGCAATATCATAGGCAGCAACACTGTATAATAGCTAGAAATATCATTGAAATTTTTAAAGAAGCTAATTTGATTCAAAATTGAAAGTTCTGGTGCCCTTTTTAAGAGTAAAAAGAGATTGGAAGGCAAGCAGCCCTTCTTTCAACTCATTCATTTTCCAAACTCATCCAGTCAAAATTTTTAGGCATGTCCCCCCCCCCTCCCCCGCAGTTATGTAATTGGCCCATTATGCTTTAAAACTACATGTTGCTTTAAAATAAATCAAAAGGCATTGTGTTTATTGTTGTCAATAAGACACCTCAGCAATATATTGAGCACGACTGGGGGTATAAGTTGAAACTTTTCGAAATACTACTATTATTACTTCTGCTCATACAATTTAAATAAATAAAAAGAGCGTAAGTGTATCAAACTTGTCATGAGTCTAGATAGAATCTTTTGGGAATGATAAAAAGTTTTATTTTTCAGGACTACTTCAGAAGCTATAAAATTAAAATAAAAAATACTGTTTCTGTCATCATTGAAAAAGTTTCTCCAACATACAAATAGCAACCCGTGCTATGGATTCTTTAAAAAAAAACTGAAAAGATGTAAAATATTACTTTTTCAATGAAAAGGACTATGTCAATAAAAAACGAACAGAAATTAATTTAAAAAAAACTTTTTTCCACAAAACACGTTTTTCGAACGAAAGTTAGAGCTCCATTTGGCCAAGAATGAGCAGAAATAAAGTCAAATAATCTACCAAGCGTAAAAGTACCACAAATCATTATCAATAAATAAATGAAACTCAAAACGAACAGAAATTACAACGAATAGCCGAGTCAGAAGGCATGGGGGTTATCAGAAAGTAGAAGTAGAGTTGGCCTTGCAAAAATTATGTTTAACTTATGTTGATTGAAACGAATATCATTAATCTGATTTTTTTTTTGTCTATAAAATATTGAAAACTAAGCTTGGTATGCTTATGTGTAATATTTCAGAAATATTTCTTACTAAATTTTTCTCATTTACGATTATTTTACAATAGCTAGCTTCTTAAAATCCTACTGAATAGTTAGTTTCTTAAAAGCGTAATTCAATTATAAATATTAAATTTCATTAAATACAATCAAGACTATAATTGGATTATTTTTGGTTAAATATAATTAGTTTTATCATAGCTTAAAAATTAAACCATTGAGAGTATTGAATTTTGAGGCCTGCAGTTTTCTCTTCCTGCTCTTCCGCATTCTAGGACTTTTTGCAGAAAAAACTGAAATACAGAAAACAACTTAAATGCTTTGTTTAATTTTGGAAGATAAAATTTTTGAATTATTTCTATTTTCTTAAAATTTTCTTTCGAGCACTTTAGAATAGCAGCTTTAATATCGAGACAGATTTTATAAGAAAAATTCTGACAATTTTTCTTAGTTTGTTAAAAATACAGTTATATTATCATCATCAGTATCCTAATTATCATTATAATATATTTTTTCTGAATTATTAAATTACATATTGCTATAAAATCACTGAGAGCACAGCATTTTGATGCTAGCAAAATTTTCTTAAGGCTCCTTCGAGTTCCACGATTTTTTTTTTTTTTTTACAGAAATATATGATAAACTTAAATACTGAAATAAATGAAAATAAATTAAGAAGCCAAAAGTAAACTTAGTTGAGAACCATCTGTTTTTGTGTTTTTAAGCAGTCCGATCGTATAAAATCAAAACACATTTCCCGCAAAACGTGACTTATATAGAGGCAATATCTATATGTATCAATTTTGTTTTGTTTTTAGTTATTAGTTTTATATTTTATTTAATTTTAGGTTTTATAGATCCTTTTAGATTATCTTCTACATTTAGCGTTTAAGACGGCTTTTTTTACAGACTAAATATCCCAGTCGTTTTAATTTGTCTTTTCCTTCTACTGGCCGCAGTCCCGTTTGTTTCTTCATGTTGAGATTTTTTTCTCAATTTTTTTTTCCTTACGAAAAATTTGAGTCTTAATTGCTACTAGGCGAATATTATATATGACAATAGGCAATAAATAGGATCAAAATTCTACGAACAAATATAGCGCAAAGTTTGTTAGCTTGTCAAAGCAATATAAAAAAATCTCTAATCAAGTGCTGCTTTTCTGTATTAAGTATTATAATAGAACTAGTTTCATTACTAGAAAAAAAAACTGAAAAAAACAGAACGACAATAATCCTGGAAAATTTCACAAGAGCTTTTCAGTAAAAAAAAAATGAGCTTTTGCATGAACAGTTCCTAAATTTTACAATCCAAACCCTAATGTTATTGTTGCAAGAAACTGGCTTCGAGTTTGGGCACACCCCAATATGAAATAAAAGTACTTTTTAGGAAAATAATTCAGTTTTAGCATTTTCTCTCTCCTAATAAATCCTCATGACATCAAACTTTATACCACATACCACTCATAAGTTCTTTTTAACCTTCACAATGAGTTTCAGGTAACGCCAAAATTGAGCTTACGCTAAAATTCCGCCAACACCAGACATGTAATAAGAGTCAGTTGAAGTCTGGCTGGAGCTAGCTGGAACCAGCCCTAAGATTTATTTTAAGCCACGTTACATCAAATTCGACCAACCAAAAATTATCATTATCAACACCTGGCCGTATAGAAAACTACATATAATTTTAAAAACTGTTCTACCCCAACATTTCAAAGCTAATCAGATAAATCTCATTATGAATGAGTGAGACTAAAAAAATCATGTGATTATTTTTATTCCCCACAGTTACTCTTCTTATAGAAGTTTTATTTAATGTGAATATTCTAGTGACATTATTTGTCCTATCTATATAAATGTTAACATTTTAGTTAAAATTAAGTCGTAAAATTTTCTTTTTAATCTTGAAGAATGCTGTAAATTCCCATGGCAAATTGGATTTCGTTGAAAGGTCTGACAAAACATTTTAACATGTGAAAACATTGGTGATATAGCCCTGGAAACTGTTGCTAGGTCACTAGTGCTTTCCCAAAGTTGAAAACTAGGCATTTATGTCCTTTAAGAAATATAATATTTGCTGCTAGCTTAGAATAAAAGATTTGACACTTTTCAATATTGAGCATTAGGCATTTATGCTCTTAACATATATATATATATATATATATATATATATATATATATATATATATATATATATATATATATATATATATATATATATATATATATATATATATATATATATATATATATATATATATATATATATATATTTGGTACTAGACTGTACACAAAGTATAGCAAATGTTGTGATTCAAATAAAGATTAAATAAAAAAAACAAGTTTTTTAAACTGAAAATAAGGACCGACATTAAAACTTAAAACGAACAGAAATTATTCCGTATATGAAAGGGACTGTTCCCTCCTCAACAACTCGCTCTTTGCGCTAAATTTTTTTTATTATTTAAAAAAAGTTATGAGAGAGTCTAACTTTAGCGTAAAGAGCGAGGCGTTAAAGAGGGGACAGCCCCTTTCATATACGGAATAATTTCTGTTCGTTTTAAGTTTTAATGTCGCTCCTTACTTTCAGTTTAAAAAACTTGTTTTTTTTATTTAATTTTTGAACGTTTTTGAATAAATGCAGGTTTTGATCTTGGCTCACCGTACATGAATAACTAAAACAAAATTTTCATATTAATTTACTTCTATTTAGTTAAATGGCTTTCTCAAAACTTGTTTAATTATATTTACGAACTTTTTTATTAGTAATAAATATACGTAGCTTACGAATTAACTTACGTAACGAACTTCTATATTCATATATTTTTAACTTGTTTATTAGGGGGTTCGTTCCTTAGTCAATACCTTGCTCTTTAAGCGAAAGTCCGAATTTTGTTCCAATTCATTAAAAATGACCCCTTAATCACAAAGGCCGTTAATTAGAATAAATAGCTCTTATGAAAGTACTAAAAAATCTTTGGCTTAAAGAGCGAGGTATTGACTACGGTTTGAACCCAATCATATATGTAATATTTTCTGTTCGTATGAAGTTTTGATGTTGCTGCTGTTGCAGTTGAAATACTTGTTTTTTTATATTAAATTTCTGATCTTTTTTTAAATAATGCTGGGAAGTCCGGCGTCCCCTTCATAGCAATGTCCCTTCCCCCATGAACACTTCCTGCATGGAAAGATCCTCCCACATAACCCCCGATCCACCCACCCCCCCACTACCAGGAAAAATCTCCTCTGAAAACGTCTGTATACTTCCAAATAACCAAAACTGTATGTGAACAGTGGGTAAAATTCTTAACTTTCAGACCTCCCCCTTTGACCTTCGGGGAATTGAGTCATACTAAAAGGTCTGATTATAATGATTTAGAACAGGCTTAACAACCCTGCTATTTAAAAATTTTGGTCGGGTGACTGTGGAAAAAAAATCAGCGTGGGAGGGGGCCTAGTTGCCCTCCATTTTTTTTGGTCACTTAAAAAGGGTATTCTAGGACAACTGTCTACTAGGACAAAAACGATATTCTAGGGCAATTGGGTCGATACGATCACCCCTGGAAAAAAAACAAAAAATAAATAAACACGCACCCGTGATCTTTCTTCTGGCAAAAAATGCAAAATTCCACATTTTTGTAGACAGGAGCTTGAAACCTCTACAGTAGGGTTCTCTGATACGCTGAATATGATGGTGTGATTTTCATTAAGGTTGTATAACTCTTAGGGGGTCTTTCCTCCTTTTTTCGAAAATCAGCCAAATTTTCTCAGGCGCCTAACTTTTGATGGGTAGAATTAAACTTGATGAAGCTTATATATTTGAAATCAGCATTAAAATCTGATGCTTTTGATTTATCTATTTGTATCAAAATACCGTTTTCTAGAGTTTCGGTTACCATTGAGCCGGGTCGCTCCTTACTTACAGTTCGTTACCACGAACTGTTTGATTAACACAAAGATTAAATTTAACGATTCTTATGGCTTCGTCTATAAAGACACGAATGTAAATAAGCTATGCATGATGCATCAAACCAAAATTTATTTTTGGGAAATATTTTTTGATGTTCATTGGCTTAACTATTATGTTTTATGATAAGCAATAAGCCTATTTATAAAATAAAGTATGAATTGTGTTATGTTTGCTCAATGTTGTGCTAGGAAACAAAATAAAAAGCTGTTAATCAAAGATCTAAGAACAAAGAGTTGTGAAGAAAAAAGACAGTTCACGAAATGTTTATGACTAAAGCCGTTCCACGAGAGCCCTGAATATAACATAAAAAAAAATTGGCGAGGGTAAGAGAGGATTTATCATGACCTGTTAGTCAGAAACTAGAAAAAGACATAATATTAAGAAGGGTACTAGACTAAACACCCACCCAGTTTTCAGAACATTCTTGAGAAGTCCTATGAAAGAGTATGTCTACGGAGAAATGTGACAGTGTCAGGGCATTCGTTACGTGCTAACCGTCTATAGATATTCACTTGAACCACTTGGGTAAGTAAGAGGTTTCTGAGGTTGGCTAAGGGCCAGCCTCTTTTACGATTACTTTACTATAAAGGGAAAAATACATCAATTTAAAAATGTTAGGCCTTTAGAGAAGCACCCTGTAGTTTTGATAGCCAGGCCATTGCCAGAAAACTAAGAATTAGTCTGTTTGAATGTGACTAGAAGCCAAAATATTTCTCCATATGAAAAATGTCGCAATACAATGAACTTCAAGAGGGCTTTAAAATGAAACCTTTTACTAATCTTTATGTTTCATGGTACGTGTCTAAGTGGCTATTTTATGGTTTCAATAATGTCAGTAATCCTTAATGTGGACTTTGTCTCATGTCTTTGAAAAACAATCCCGCAAACTCCAAATTCAATATTTTGAAAAGGAAGGTATTTGATGTTTTGACTTTTTAGATTTTAAATTGGCTAAACTTTCATAGACGAGAAAAAAGCAAAGAACCCGGGAAATTTTTTGGCATTTCCTTCGGGATGGTTTTTGAAATTTCACATTGATTTGTTTCTGTAAGTTATATTTTCTACTAATCCTTTCTTTTCTAGGAATGGATAAAATTGTCTTTAGCTTTATACCCTTCCTCCAATATTAATTTTCCACAATTCAGAAGTTTTTTTTATTTAATATTTAAATCTTCTAAGAATTTTTGACGTTATTTGTACTTGCCTTAATATCAATACAACAATGAAGGATTTAATTAGAAAGTTTTTATACTATGCAGAAACATGTAACTTTCTAGGCTTTTTACAGGCGAAAAGAGAAAATTCAAGAAACCAATAAAACTTTTTGTGTTCTTTCTTCAGGAAAATTTTTGGGGCCCACACAAGAGGTGACGTTCTATCAGAAATGACGTACGCCAGGTGGCACGTGCCAAGCGTGGCAAAAGTAAGCCAAATCGTGATGGAGCCAAGGAGCATACGTGGCACTCCGAGATGTCCTCCAAATCATGGTTATTGGTCAACCTTTCGTGTCCAAGTTGATTTGTTCTTGCTAATTGTCTTTTCTGCTGATCTGTCCTTTACTGTTAATCTTTTCTGTTAATCTAGGAATGTATATAATACAAACATTACAAAGTATTATTTTCCTAATATTGAAGGTATTAGGCTATGTTGAAGCTGTTATTATATTGAAGGTGTTAATTAGAATAGATAGCTCTTTTGAAACTACTAAAAAAAACTTTAGCGAAAAGGGGGAGGTATTGACTAGGGGGCGAACCCCCTCATATACGTAATAATTTCTGTTTTTTTTAAGTTTTAATGTTACTCCTTACTTTCAGTTGAAAAAACTAGTTTTTTTAAATTAATTTCTGATCGTTTTTTAAATAATGATGTGAAATCCGGAGCCCCCTTCATAGAAATGTCCCTCCCCCTGAGGAAACATCGTCCATGGAAGGATCCTCCCCCGTAACCCCCTCCTACGACACCCCCCATCAGAAAAAAATTCCTCCTGAAACGTCTTTATACTTTCCATTAACCAATACTATATGTAAACAATGGGCAAAGTTCATAACTTCCACTCCTTCCCTCGGGAACTGTGGGGGATTAAGTCATTCTCAAAGACATTTTTATTAAATTTTCGACTATGTTGATCAAAATGGCTATCTCAAAATTTTGATTGGTTACTTTGGGAAAAAACTGAGCGTGGGAGGGGGCCAAGTTGCCCTCCAATTTTTTGGTCACTCAAAAAGTGCACTAGAACTTTTAATTTCCGTTAAAATGAGCTCTCGTACGATATTCTAGGACTACTGGATCGATACGATCACCCCTGGGGAAATTAAAAAATAAATAAATAAAATAAACACGCATCCGCGATCTTTCTTTTGGCAAAAAATACAAAATTCCACATTTTTGCAGGTAGGAGCTTGAAACTTCCGCAACAGGGTTTTCTGATACGCTGAATCCGATGGTGTGATTTTAATTAAAGTTCTATGACTTTTTGGGGGTGTTTCCCCCTTTGTTCGAAAATAAATTAAATTTTCTCAGGCACGTAACTTTTGATGAGTATAACTAAACTTTATGAAACTTATATATTTGAAATCAGCATAAAAATCTGATTCTATTGATGTATTTATTGGTATCAAAATTCCAGTTTTTAGAGTTTCGGTTACTATTGAGCCGGGTCGCTCCTTACTTACAGTTCGTTACCACGAACTGTTTGAAAGAAAAAACACCCGCAGAGATTTAATATTTTGTATCATTATTTTAAATTAGATTGAAAAATACTTGCTCCCCTCCCTACATTTCCATGGATTGGCATCCTTAGTGGCAAACCTATATGATTAGAAATTTATGATATATATGATTGTTCGATACTAGTTGAATAGACAAAGCACACTCAAGAATTACACTTAGACTAGATCTTAGAAAACTGATTTCATAGCCACAAAAGCAAGTGATGGGTGATAGAAATGCATTGGACTTGTATAATTTGGGCTATATATTTGCACATTAAGGGGGGGGGGGTCTGTGCATAATTTGGGCTATATATTTGCACATTAGGGGGAGGGGGGTTAGGTTATGTTAGTTTAGGTTATGCTAGGTTAGGAATGCTTTTCAAGTATTTTAACACCATCCCCAAACCTAATGTGCAAATATATAGCCTAAGTTATATTATTATGTAAGCTAAAGGTTTTATGAAGATTATATTTTTATATAATCCTAACCTCCTAATCCCATCCTAGTCCTAACCTATATAAAACTAACCCCACTTCTTGGGTGTGTTTTGTTTAATTAACAAGTAGTCTACCGATTTTTCAATGGTTCTGTATCTTACTGTCGAAGCTAGTATGGATCGAGGTTTGCTTCAGCCAATGAATTTATATACGAAAGAACCAACTACACTTTAATTTATTTTATAGCTCAGGATAACTTATGGTCGCTTCTCTTGTTATTCGAAATATATTTCCACAAATCTCTTTCGAAGAAGATTCCTTCAAAAGGAAACGCACAATTTATTGAATTACAATCAAAGCTACCTGTTTCCGGATCAAATTTATAGGAGCACTTTTTCACCCTCCTCTAGAATAATCCCAAGTTGAGGGCTAGACATTTTTCCAGAAAGAATAGGCTGACAAAGCTTTTTTCTCGCCCCATTTTCTGGTTCATTTTAAATGGAAAATGGGGAGACCAAAGTAACTGTTATGTGCTTCCTATTCAATTTGTTATATTGAAGTGGCTGTTGTGAAGAAAATAAAATTGCCAATAGGAAAAAAATGAGCAGTCGTATATTTGAGCTTCTAACTTAAAGGAGAAATGAAAGAAATTGCTGGGCTAGGAATTCAAAAATTCTGGAACAAAGTATTAAACAAAGAAAATAATAAAAAGAATAAAAGCAGATCTATTTTCTTATATACATGCGCTGCGTGGGATAGCGAATATATCGAATCAAATGATAAACGCTTTTTTAAAGCCAATTTGCCTAAGCCGACGGACTAAATTATAGACAGGTAAATTGCCTACTCAAACAGTTAAGAAACATCCCAAAAATGTAGGCAATTTTCATCACAGCTAAAGCAATAACCTTTTAATGACTTATCAAAATTTTTAAAAAATTGAAAAAAAAAATTTACTGCAAATTAATAATAAAAGTTCAAATATTTTCGCTTCACGTCCAGAGGCCTTTATCAACGGGGAAAAATATAAAAAGAAATACAAAAAGTAGCCTAAACGAAAAAAAAGAAAAGAAAACGCACACACGCTGAAAAAAAAACGAAAGAATTCCCAAATTTAAATTCAATCACATAACAATACAAATTTTATTTATGTAAATGTGAGTTTCCTTTCGTCTTTATTCCTGTTTTTGGCGTAGTGTTAATATGGATTTTTTTTCATGTTTTGTTTAAGCTAGTTTTTTTATTTTTTGTCTTTATTTTTTTACCCGTTGATAAAGGCTACCAGATGTGAAGCTGAAATATTCGAACTTCTATTATTAAATTTATATTAAAAAGTTTTTTTTTTCCATTGCCTTAAAATATTTTACCTGTTATTAATAGATTTTGCTTCAATCGTAGAAGGAAATCAGTGTGGTCTAAGAAAAAATTTACCAATTTTTGTCACGTTAAAACAATTGTTTTTCTTCATTACCGAGGTGCGAGTGCTCCAGAGAACGTATAAACATAAGCGACATTATATCTTTTCACGGGTAGACAAGTCAGATCTCTCTTGAACGCGAAACTTGGCTTCAACGTTGGAACACTTATTTTGAAGAAACTAATTTTAAATTAATTTATTCCAATACATGGATGAAAATCGGTAACTAGTAATGCAATGTTATTATTAGATGTTTTTAGAAATTAAAAATTGGTTTTGAAGTCTCAAGTTGGTTTCAAAGGCATTTTGAGAAAGTTTCTGCCAAAATACGTGTTCCAGGGTAATTGGACCGCTGATGGCAGATCAAATGAGAGGAGCTGTTTGTACGCGCCGATATATAAATATATATATATATATATATATATATATATATATATATATATATATATATATATATATATATATATCGGCACGTACAAACAGCTCCTCTCATTTGATCTTCCATTAGCGGTCCAATTAACCTGGAACACGTATTTTGGCAGAAACTTTCTCAAAATGCCTTTAAAACCAACTCGAGGCTTCGAAACCTACTTGTAATTCCTATAAACATCTGAACTAATTATATACATACATATATATATATATATATATATATATATATATATATATATATATATATATATATATATATATATATATATATATATATATATATATATATATATATATATATATATATATATATATATATATATATATATATATATATATATATATATATATATATATATATATATATATATATACTACGAAAACTTTACGAAAAAGAAAGTTTTTTTTTAAAGAAAAGTAAAGGCCATATTGAACTTAAGATCAGGAGAGATAGAAATCTACAACAACTCAAACTCAAAACGACCAGAAAATACTATTAAAAAATGAAAAAGGAAAGGAAAATAACTGGTATGGCTGTAACACTGCATAAAAACTTATATTAATATATGTACAGTGGGTTGTTATAATGCGCAAGGTAAATATCATCGTTTTAAGAATGGAAAGAAAGACAAAGAATGAATTTACAACGATAATCAAGTTAAAAATAAGTTTTATTTGAACAATGCCATAAAGCGATGACATTTGATTATGATATTTGGTGCTTCGCATTGATATTTCAGTTTTGAAAGTCTTATCAATTTTCTGAAAACTCCCTAAGAATTTCACGAAAAACACTTCTTAACAGACGTTTGATATTTTCTTGGATAGGGATATTGTGGCAACTTTTACCACAGCAACTAATAATTAGAACCCAAGTCCTAAAATTGGTCTCAATCAGGAACCGTTATCGCTATCTAAATTCACAAAGTTTAAAGATTTTCAAACAGAGGTGTTTATTGTTTAAAGTTCAGGAAAGGTCTGCCCATTTCATACGAAAACATTGATTGAAAATGAAACTAGTCTTATATCGGCTCTCCGCCAAAACAGGTAATTAACCTTTTCAAGTTTCACAGGAAATACAATCTGAGAAAATAAATATCACAACGGGAAAAAAAAAATTATAAACCATCCAGTGGCGGATCCAGAGGGGGGGGGGGAGCGAGGGGTGCACCCCCCCCCCTAAAGTAGTGTAATTTACCTAATTAACGCAAGTTTGCATTAATTAAACTTGCTCCTAACGTAAGTTTTTCGGATCAACCTAATTTACGCACCCTCCCCCTAAAAAATCCTGGTTCCGCCCCTGAAACCATCACACCTATTCCACCAGTTATTAGAAGAAAAAAAAATCCTTATTTTCACAAATTTCATCAACCCCCGCCCCCTTTTTTTATAAAATCCTACATATGCCAATCAGTTGAGTCCACTGTATATAAACAATACATTAAGTCCTAATTTGTATATAAATTAAGTCATACCTGTGAGATAGGACAGTTGCAAACCACTTGGCCGGCTCACCAAGTTTTTTTCTGCTTTCGCAATTACAAATAATTCAATTTCGAACCATTTCTCATTGATTGACGCATGCACACTAACCCGCTAATGCATAAATAAGTGGGAGGAGCATTTTGTTCGCACCGAGAATGAAGAGCCAGAAATCATCTGTGGTAAACTTACTGCCTAATTATATAAACTGTGGTATTTATGAATAGACCACTTTCGGCTATAAAAAGATTAATTATTAATGAGAACTTAAACTAAGATTATCTACGAGATAGCAGAATGAAATTTGTGCTTGTCATAGAGAATACAATCAAGTACACTTGGATAGTTCGGGTTTAACTTATCTCTGAACAAAGGAATTAGCCTGTTAGTGAAGAAATTGAGTTAGTAAATCATCTTTGGGATCACTAATCAAACCAGTTAACTTGGCAAAATCCGTTGAGAAAAGAATCGAACTTCGGCTTCGCAGTATGCAGGAATATTAAATCGACGTTTGGAGCTAAATTTTACTCTGAGTTAAGCATGCCTACTATTATAATCTGTTTGAGGTTAGCGGCAAAGGGTATGTGTTTTAATATTGAGGGCTAGCCATTTCCCTGAAAGCTCTGACAAAGCTTTTTACTTGCCCTATTTTCTTGTTTGTTTGAAATGGGAAACCAAAGTTGCTGTTATGTGCTGCATTTTCAATTTATTAAACTGAAGTAGTTATTGTGAGCAAAATTACATCGTCAACAGAAAAGTTAAGCAGCAGCATATTTGACTTTTTGGCTTAAAAGAGGAATGAAATTGGCTTCATAGACTGGCCAAAAAAATTGTATAGCTTTATTTATGTCAAAGCTATACCCAAAAAAATTGAGGCGAGGGAAAAAGAACAAAAATCCGTTGATGTTTGAACTAAAATCAAGTTGCCATCAAGCCATGACTAATCGGAAAAAAAGCCAAGACAAATATCCTGAGTAAGGGGGCAAAGCTATCATAATCCTTTTTCAGAATTGTATAAATATGATGCCATTTCACTTTTTGATAGATAGTCTATAATCCGTCCATCTTAGAGCAGCCTTTCAACTTTCAACATATAATATAGGTAACTTACGTTGAACTTTTAGGGATATTTTCTGTTCTTTAAAATCTGTCAGCTGTGGAGAGAACATACTTGCTTTACAAAGGTATATTCCATCATCTTCAAGTGTAACATTTCTGATATAAAGGCCATTTTTTCGAATTTCATACTTTAGACCTAGAAGGAATTAAACAAGAAACTAGAATTAACCAAATATACAATTTTAAATCTACACTAGCAAGCGGAGGTACAGAGCCTAAGACCCAAAATTGAAGTAGGGAGGTTTTCAGATCTTCTGGGGCAAATAAAATCTGAATACCTTCCGTGCAAAGTTAGTGTACTAGAGCATTAAAACGAAAATCCCTGTTTTCTTAGTAAAAACGGCGCCAAACTTAAAATGAGCAGAAAATCATGTAATGTACGAAGAGGCCCGCCTTTTTCTCAACACTTGCTTTGTTACAATTATCCAATTCGTCTTTCCTCTACTCAACACACCATTTTGTAAACTAAAGTTTGTCTTGTAATTCCTTGAGAATATTTCAAAATGTAAAAGTAACATCACTTGTTAATTTTTAACCGTCTTTTTCTTCGGTTGCCTCTCTAAATACTTGAACAAAACACACTGAACAGGAATGCGATATTGCACAAAATGGAAAATGAGCCATTTCCCAATATTATATGACTAATGCTATGATACAAGGATCCTTAGAAAAAACGTAAATAGATAACACTCGTCTGTGACTTCTAAGAAAGAATATAAAACTTAGAATTTTCACAGAATGAAGCTTGAAAACTTCCTTCTAGGGTTTTCATATAGGTTACTTTGAATTCTTGTTGTGTAATTTTCAGTGACTTACATCCTTTTTTAGGTGTATTTCCCTTTTTTTTGAAAAAATTATGTATATTTCCAATAGCTTTTGATGGGTAATAGAAGACTATTGAATTTGGAAATCATGGAATCGCATAAACTTTTTTTATTTAGATACTGCTATCAAAATGCAGTTCTTTTATAGTTTCGTCCCTATTGACAAAGGTTGCTCTTTGCTTACTGTCAATTACCGTGAGCCAGCTTTTGTACTGAAAATGGACCGTAGCAGCGCTTAGAATTTTTCAGTGTTCCAATATTTTTGTTTTTGACCATTAAACAAGAAATTAATTCAGCTCTGGGTATTGTTCAATTTATACCAATATTTGGTTATATATAGTTATAACAATGACCACTATGTATATAGTTATATATATATACAGTTATAGTTATATATATAGTTATAAACAACTCATTGTTTCTGTTCAGAAAAGCATACAGCACAACGACTGATAAATGAGCACGCGTTGATCTAGGCACTCGATATTTGCCGGGTTGCTTGTTTTCGCGTGCTACATGACCACCAATGTCTCAGTTCAACAAAGCGTAAAGCAGAAGTACTGATTAATATATCCATGTTGAATAATGCGATTTTAAAATGTTAGCCCCCTAACCTACTCTGTTTTGAGTTGCATGAATGGAATGCTTCTGTAGTTGGCTACTTGATATATGTAATGTGCGCAGTAGTGTGAACTGAAATGGTTTGTACCTTATCTTGTTCTGTGTTAAGTTGAAAGAATTGAGTGTTTGTGTGGCTGGTTAACATAACAACCCATTCCCCAGATAGAAAAGGAATAAAGCAAAACTACTAAATTATAGGCACGTGTTGAGTAGTGTGAATTGATAATCTCTGGATGCCACCGTGCTGAATTTTTAGTTGGGTGGATGGAATTGCATGCGTGGTTGGTAATACGAAGATATATTTCCTACTACAAAGAAGTATAAAGTAAAACTATTGATTAATTTTTTTTCACGAAGAATGTTTTTTCTTGAAGAAAAACATTCTTACTTTTGTTCTTGCTTTCCTCTATCTTACACAACTGCAAATTATAAAAAAAAAACATTCTTTTAAGAGGGATACTGCTCGCGGAAGTTTTCCTTGTATAGTTAAACAGAAAACATCCCTTTTTATTTTCTTGAAAATTGGGAAAAAGTTTATGAGCTTCTTAGCCTTCCAATTTGCTTTGGTGCACAATGGTTTCAAGCTTCCTTATAGAAACCCACAAGAAAGTTTGCTGTTGTGCTAAACTTTTATTTTAAAACTCTTGAATTAAATTACAAACTTTAGCAGAGATGAGAAAATTCAACCTATGCACAGGAAAACATTACAATGCTAGTATATAAAAAATTTTGCATATTACTCTGTTCAAATTACAAGGGAATAACTTTAGCGATTTTCTCGAGAATCCTGGATATTGTGGTTGCTTAATGACACAAAGACCGAAGTCAGAGATGACAGAGGTTGTAAAAATCGTATATTCAAACTATACACAATAACCAGAAAAAAAAAATTCCAAAAGTCATTCCTATATTAGAAATTCTAGAAGTTGAGAATATTAGTGTACCCAGCAAAATCGTCAAAACTTCTGTAAAGGAAAACAGCAAGCTGGATGTCACGGCAACATCGGATAAATGAAATCCGATAGTAACTGCGTCCTTAACTGTTTCCTTTATTTGGGATACTTACATTCTGACAATTCTGCTGTTTAAAATTCTAGTCTAAGCCGATAGCGTAGTATTAACATAAGATTAGCAGACGATGACCAACATAGACTATTCGGATCGTCTAAAATTACTTGGCAACTGTGTAGAGAATTGTAATCGTGTTCCTCACAGTCTGAACAAACAAGGCTAAGGCGGGATCTTGAAGTGAATGTAAAAGAAAGTATTTTAGAACGTAGCTAATGAAGGAAAGGAAGATGGATAGACGTTTATCAGAGCAATTCCTTAAGCATAATTTTAGACATAAATCTAAGTGATGAACACAGTTTAAAAAATTATCCAGCATGATCTTTCCCTATCTCACCATTATAAAAACCCGGACAGAGGTGCGAATGCTCCAGAGAACGTTTTTGCAGATATAAACATAATCGGAATTAGATCTTTTCACGGGTAGACAAAGAATAATCATCTGCGGAACAAGTACTGACAAAACCACTTGGCCGGCTCAACCAATAAGTGGATAATAAGTGCAGAAATAAGTGGGAGGAGCTTTTTGTTCGCACCTAGAATGAAGAGCGAGAAATCATCTGCGGTAAACTTACCGGATAATTATATAAACTGTGGTGATGAAGAACCACTTTAGGCATGGTCTGGGAATAAGGCGAGTGACAAAAACCTTCCGCTTTAAGGTTCATTCCGAATTTTGAGTTTGTTTGGCATAATAGGACTTTGCATCGTCAGTTCAGATCAGAATGATCTGCAAAATGTCACCACGGAATTCTGATTTCAATGTCTGTTTAAATTTTTATGGTCTTCAAATTTGTGTAGCTTAACTAAGATTTAGGACTTTTGATATTGTTTGTTTTATTTATTACAAGGGAGATAAAAGATCTCATCCCATAACCAGATACATTTTAAGTTGAGTTCCAGAATATTCTGAATATAACTGGTTAGTAGCCATTGGATTACCTTAGGACATAGCACCAACCCACAATACACTGCACGAAATATTTCTTCTAAAACGGAAGCTTAATGAGGCACGAGCGGGCTAAGATAATGAATGATTAAAATTACTGTGAGAATACCCCTAATATTATGACAGTGTAGCCTACTACGTCCAGTTACTTAGACTCATCCATGGAGCTGGTCAACTAATCTGACAAAAGGGATTAGAGAGTAGACAGCCAAGATTCGGCTGTGATGAAACTATAAAAATTTCAACGGGCTTCGCACTTTAGATTGGATGTGTACCTAATGCAGACAAAGACCATATCTTCAGAATTGGTTATTTAAATTGCCACAAGGGAGGAGTAGAAAGGCTGGACACCAAAGACTCAGCTGGGATGTAATTACAAACCTAGGGTGGAATTACAAAAAAAAACTTATATCTTTGGCGATTCCTTGGAGTGACCGAAACAAAGAAGATGTGAGGAAGAAGAAGTGTTCGTTGATGTCTTGACGCCACTTGGCTTAATGCAACGAAAATATTTTTGAAGCTACAACTGGAAATAAAAATTTTCTCAAAATAAAAAAAGAAAGAAAATCAAACAAAGAAGAATAAAAACACAAATGGCATAAAACTGCAATATACGTTTAATGAACTATTCACATTACGGCTAGTTGTGTCTCCCAGAAGAAAAAAAGGGAAAGAACCAATTCAGGTGTACAAAATAAACCGAAAACCGGACAGATGGCACACTTGATTAATCGATACGCTATGACCCATATTCCTACGTATCGTATTTATTTCTAAGCCAGAGAAATTTTAGACAATATGTTTTGATTTTAAACAGCGGTCTTTTTTGTCAAAACGTGAAAAAAGTGGAATTAGCGCACAGAAATACTACCATTGAACTGTTAGGAGCCGTAAGTAACTAAAATTTTATGCGGTTTTAGAATGAAGAATTAATTAAATGTGAAGTAGAACACAAAAACAAACATGTTTTCTGGATCAAATGTAGAAAATTTCTTTTGTCCACGATTTTATAAATAAAGTAGTTCTAAAGTGTGATATTAAATACTGAAGATTTTGAATATGGGTTTTGAAAAAGTGGAAGTAACTAATAATTTTGAAAAACTGCAATTAAACCCCTTTATAAGAAAGCTTGTAAGAGTGAATAAAGCAATTACAGAGGCATTCGGCTTGATGTCTGAAATCAGTCTCTCGTTATAATAGATTTAAAGAAAAGTCCCAGTTTTGGCATTTTATTTGCTAATGATACCAGATTGATTGCTTTTCATAGTCATTTGAATGAATTTTGACACATAATCGATGAAACAAGTGCTTATTATGCCAAGAGTAACGGAAGAGTTATAATTTGATATAATAATCAGACGCCTAGTAGTTACAAATATTGACGAAGACCACACTGCCTTTCCATATCAAACAAACACTACTTAAAAACAATAGGGAAATTTTTTCTAAGACAGTGCAATTTAAATTGGTGAATATTTTTATATGGTTGAACTTCGTTGAAGTAAGGATGTTGGGGCTGTTTTAAAAGTTTTTAAGAGCATTTTTAGTAATAAACTTCGTATTTTAATGTAAGTTTTATATATATATATATATATATATATATATATATATATATATATATATATATATATATATATATATATATATATATATATATATATATATATATATATATATATATATATATATATATATATATATATATATATATATATATATATATATATATATATATATATATATATATATATATATATATATATATATATATATATATATATATATATAATTTTTCTTTAATGTTGTGCTGAAGACGGCCCTTGGACATAGGGCCGAAATATTCACCGATTTAAATTGCACTGTCTTAGAAAAAATTTCCCTATTGTATTTAAGTTGTGTTTGTTCGCCAAGTAGTTCCTCAGAAGTTAGTAATTGATGCATCGGAGGATACAGCGGATTAAGTATATTCAACTATTTCTAAACTTTTCACGTTTTTCGATTTTTTCCCCTGAATTTTCTGAAAAAAATCAGATTTTCTGATAATCTACCTGAACATAAACGTTAGCAAAATATTATCAATTTGCATTTCGCATTATGGCCGTGTCACATCATAGTCACATCTATCGATAAAAAAAGCCAAATATCATTAATGACATGACAATTTTCTTGATTTTAGCGTCACACTTGTGTTTAAAAAACAAAAAATTAAAATTTATAGAAATTAGTTTTGAGAGTTTGCTCCAAGAGTAATTAGTGTCCAACTGTTCCCTACTAATGCTATTTCTTCTTGACTTTTGTCAAATTCCTCTCCCAGATAGAAAAAAAACCGATGTTCTAAGTTTCCACCTTTTCTAGTTTCAAAAGGTATGCCTTAAATGTTGACTCTGATTGGTCAGTCAAGAAATTTATGCTTGAAAGTTGAACAATGTTGAACTCAAGAAATTACGAACAGCGAACGTAATTGGCTCTTTAGTCGTGCGTAATTTTGATTTTATCGACAAGTGTGACTATAATTTGCCACGGGCATTAATGTTTGCTTATTTAAGACCGATTTTATTTTAGAAAGCCGAGTTGTTTGAGAGAAAAATTCCGAATAAACAGATAGAAATGTATTATTAAAAAACTAAAGGATGTTCATTCGTGTGTAAAATGAAAAACTGATTAAATGTAAAACAGAAGACGAAAACAAAGAGGCTTTCTAGGTTACAATATGGAAATATTCCCCTTGTCAAGGTAATCCGCCTCCCTCAATATTGGATTCCCAAAATAGTTCCACCTGCTGCGCAGAGGGGGCTTTCCTATTATTTAAAGATTAGAACCAGAATTCATTTCTTGTGTATGATTCTAAGTTGATTACTTTTTATAGTATTTTGATCAAAGCTAGACTGAATGATTGATCAAATCAGACCTGATCGTGTCAGAACCAAATGGGGAAAAGTTACTGATGCGTATATAGAAAATGAATGCAATGTTGTCCGATAAGGAATGATGGATTGGAACATTTTCATTGTTTTTTTTCCTGAATTCCTTTGGAAGAGATACTGATAATTAATGGTGGTTGCTAATGTGAGAGAAGAAGTAGAAAAGGATTACTAATGTTTATTTCTGACTAATTTTTGTTTTCTTGTAATTCTTGACTTTTTAGATGAGTATCTGTGTTTTGTTTTCACTTTTTTATGTATGCTTCACGGCTCCGTGACAAGAAATGATATGCCGCTAGTCCTCGTACTTACCACGCTAGTTACTTTTAAGGTGTTTATTATACCTTTTCTTAAACGCCTCAAGAGAAGGATTTTCCGGGATTACACATACTGGGAGGCCATTCAATATGACGACGAATCGTAGAGCGCAACTTGTCTTCAAGTATTCTTGGGGGGGCGGGGAGTGTACCCTGCACAAAATAGTCCTGTCGAGCTGTACTTTGGCGAGTTGTTCGCAAAGCCTTTACTCAATCTTGAACAAGTCTTTATACCTCCTCAGATGGAGGACAATGCATGTATTTATAGAACACGGACATTAAAACCACATCGCATCAATAGTGGATTGACTACAGGGATTTGGCATCGGAGTTCCTTGAAATTGCTGCACGAACCGCGCGGTTTTGGACACGTTGAAGAGGAGCGATGTGGCTAGTTGGAGTGCCAGCAAAGAGAGGACAGGTATTTTATATGAATGGTCTACTACGTAACATCAATAGTGTCGAAATATACTCTCAGGGAGGAGTCTTTTGCATCTTAGGAAGACTCGTAGTTTCCGGGAGCAGATCCTTTTAATATAGAGCTTTATTGTATTGAAATTACACGTTCCTAATACTACCTAAAATTAAGTGCTTTTATCAGTTTAATAGTTGAGTTTCTTTTGGTTTTTGTTTTTCTGCGATAAGTTACTTTTTTTTCTGCTGAAAAGATTCTTACAAAAGTCAGTAAGCAGACCCCTCCCCTCCACAGTGAAACATTGCCCAAATTAAAGTTTCGCCCATTTTTTTAGTAGTAGTAGTAGAGTTGTTAGTAGTAGTAGTAGTATTTCTTTACATTTCTTTTTAATTGGTAGGGTAGTGTGCTTTAAGAAATTATTTAACATTAAACTGTATTTCAGAAATTTTGAGATCTTGCTTTGTGATATGACAAATAGCGTAGTAAATTACTAATATGTTCAAAAAGCAGAAACTAGTAGAATAATTAGATAGTATTCTATTAAAAATTCTACCAGAGATCATTGTCCAATCTAAATGAATTATTCTTAGAAAAATCCAAGGGCACATGCGGTTTTGAACAATTTCTTTGAGAAAATACCTTGCTATTTAAAGAAAGTGTGCTTTGATGTAGTGGCAGTGACAGTGACATATGTATTTAGAAAAAGACAGTGAATGGGGTCAAGGTCTCTGCCCTAATTACACGCCAGGCTAGGCCTAGGACAGAAATAATATTTGAATAAAAGAAATGGTTCATTTGAATAATAGTTGGTTCTGTCACAATTGTATTCTAGCCCCCAACCTCTCCCCAATGAGAGCAGATAGCCTAATCTATATCTCTAGGCATCATTCAAAACAAACTTTACAGATTTTGAATAAGACAGCCCAAAACTGCAGCTTTGATGTTTGACAATTTTGCTATCTTTCGATAGATGAGTTTCGGCTGTATCTAACTAGCAAATTATGTTGTTTGAACTTAGTTGTTTTTTCTTTATATTGGAAAATAATTTTAAAAGGTTGTGAAAGACATAAGAAAGCTGGAAAATTATCATATTTCTAAGTAAGCTTATATCATTCTCTAAGAAAAGTGTTTAAGTAATGTTATATATGATTATGGCTCTAACTAAAGACCCCGGAAACTTGAATCTGGACTTGTCCCAGTTAAAGATAGGAACGGGGCCATGATAAGGAAAGAGTTAAATAGAGATGGGCAGAACATTTTGAGAATGTGCTAAACCGGGATAGAGTTACAGGAAAAAATATAGAGGAAAATGAGAAAGTTTGTGACACATTGGATTTGAAAAAAGATTTATTTTGTGAGGAAGAATTAGAGACAGTACTAAAAGGATGAAAAAATAATAAGGCCCCAGGTGCTGATAGTGGGGTAAATGAGTTTCTCAAATATGGGGGCTCTGAGGTTAGAAATAAGTTACGGAAAATTATGAATATGATTTTGGAAAAAGGGGAAGTACCTAGCGATTTTAGGAAATCCTTAATTAAACCACTGTATAAGAAAGGTGGTAATACTGAGTGTGATAATTATCGAGGCATTAGTCTGGTCTATGTAGGTAACAAATCTCTTAGTATAATGATACTTTTTAGACTGAGAGATGCTGTAGACAAAGTTTTAAGAGAAGAACAGTGCTGTCTTAAAAAAGGTAGAGGATGTGTCGACCAAATTTTCACTCTTAGGCTAATAATTAAGAAGTGCCTGAGTTATCAAACACCGTTAATCCCCAGTTTTAGAAATTCTGAGCAAGCGTTCGATTTTGTAGATAGAAGAGCTTTAGCAAAGGTCTTATCCTTGTATGGTATACCCGACAAATAAATTAAAGTGATTAGTGATATGTACGAGAATAACACTGCTCCGCTTAAGGTAGGAAATGAGGATAGTAGCTGGTTTCGTAAAAAATCAGGAGTTAAGCAGGGTTGTGTTCTATCCCCCTTTATATGAATAATTTTGGTGGACTTTGTCTTAAGGAGCACGGCGAGGGCAATGGAAGACCACAAAACCAAATGGGGAGGAAAAAGTCTCCTGAGCTTAGATTATGCTGATTATTCAAACATCCTAGATCAAAGTGTGAGCAAAATGAATGAACTTTTAGAGGTTTTGCGAGTTCAGAGTGCTAGAATAGGTTTAAAAATTAATGTTCAGAAGACTAAGTCACTAAGGCTAGGAATAAATGAAGATGAAAAGGTGATGTTAGGGTGGAGAGCTTCACTTACCTAGGCAGTATTATTAGTAAAGACGGTGTGAGCAGTGAAGATGTTAAAATTAGAATAGTCAAGGCTCAGGGTGTTTTTTCATAGCTAAAGGAGTTTGGAATTATAGAAAGATGGGTCTGCAAACCAAGATTAGAATATTGGAAGCTACAGTGATGACAATGGTCATTGGTCAAGAAGCATGGGTGCTTCGAAAAGTGCATGAAGATTTTTGAAAAGCGAAAAACTGGTCAATCTGAAGCTGACTGACCGTATTTCAAATTCTAGGCTGTGCTAAAAGTGTGGTTCAGTCTCGCTTTCTAGGGCTATAGTGAGAGAAAGATTGAGATGACAAGGGCAAGTTCTGCGGATGAAGGATAACATATTGCAGAGGATTATCCTTTTCAGCCAACCGTCTAGGGCTAAACGGGTAGCATGTCGTCCGCGGTTGGAACGGAAAGCAGATCGTCCGTGGTTCGGGTGGGAGGATGTCATAAAGAAAGATTTAAAGGAATGGAGACTTCCTGGAAGGGTGTAATGAGGGAAGCTTTGAATAGATTAGAACGGAGGAGGAGCGTGCGCAGCTGTGTTGGCCTCAGGCGCCTTCGTGCTGCGGTGAGTTGTTAGTAGTGGTAGCAGTAAAGGCCCCGGAAAAGAAGACAGACCCCTTGATACCCCTATATGACTCTTATAGGCTTGCTTAATCAGAAGTGAGGAGGAAGTTCTTTTTGAATCTCCACAACAGGTTTGAGCCTCTCAGCCATCTTGGTGAAGCACCCTATATGGAGTAGCATCAGAAACACTTTCAAGGATGTTGGTAAGAAAGTAATTGGACATAAAAAGAGGCACAGGGACTGGTGGATCTTTGGTAAAATTTGGAGCTTGATCCATGAAAGAAAAACCCTGAAACAAAATTTGTTTCAGCAGGGTTCCAGGACGATGCGGTAATGAAGCTGCAGTGAGATGAGTTCAGATGAGTGGAGGCCAATCAAGATATCTCTGGATCATCTCCGGAGTGAAGCTAAGCTGTGCCCTGTTCCCTTTTCTCTTCATACTGGTGATAGATTACATCCTCCGCGGATGCACAAATTACGGAATCTCAATCAAAAACGAAAAGAGAATTGCAGATATAGACTGCGCAGACGACATCAGTCTCCCTAAATCACACAAGCAGAAATTCCAACAGTTCTTGGATGTTGTGAGGGATAAATGAAAGATAATTCATCAAGATAAATGCAAGATAAATGCATCAAAACTAAAAGTATGGCTGTCTCGGGATCCCCCCTCAACAGTGTGGCAACGAAGATATAGAAAAAGTTGTCCAGTTTAAATGTCTGGGAAGTAGAGTAGAGAATACAAGGGTAATAGACGACAGGCTAGTAGCTCGTTTATCAGGCTTAAACAGATTTGATGTTTACAGAAGTTCTCAAACCGGCTAAAACTTCAAGTCTTCAATAGTAATGTCCTCCCATTTATGCTGTGCGAATGCTGGAAGTTAAATCAGCAGCAAGAGAAAAGACTTCAAGGCTTTGAGAACCACTGTCTGCGAAGAATCCTCAACATAAACTGGACACAACAGCCTCGAACTAAACAATACGCTAAATTACTGGGCAAACTCTAGTCATCTACATGACAAGGACCCGAAGATGGAAAACTTTGGCATTGCTGTATAAATGAAAGACGATCAAACACCAAAGTGCATCCTCCAGTGGCAACCAACCGGAAAGCAGCAAAGGGGAAGACCAAAGAACACACTACGCCGAACATAGCAGTGGTTTCTTCTAAATACGAATACGTTCATACAACCACACTGAGAAGACGTTATGGCAGCAGCCCATTTGAGGGACGACTGGCGTCTCTTCGTCAATGCCCTGGGTGCCTCCGGAGGCATATGAAGATCTAAGGTCTAAGGTAAGGAAAGTCAATCCAATGATGTATGTATCATGCCCTTACGGTGCAACCTACAGCTCCTGGCTTGTCACAAAATCCAATTCAGATGGTGCAGATAATACAAAATATAGAAGCTTTACGTGAAAAAACACAAGACACCAGACAAGCCAGACGAAACAAAATAAAGCTGTACTTGCTGTGGGAATACAGTCGTGAATATGATGGTTGTGCATTTACGTTAATTCAAAAAACAACGTTCTATGCTCCCTTTCATTCCAAAAAAAACTGCAGCTACTAAGCCACTAAATAATTAGCTAAGCGTAACTTTAATGTTAAAAAACTGATTCTGTTCGAACTAAAAATCATTTCGACAAAATTAAATAGATAAATACGATTTCCAGATAAAATCTTGAGACAATTTTCATTGGAATATGGGTTTTCTGGACAGAAAGCTATCTGATAATGATTGTATAATTGGGGTAAGTACTTTTAATTAATAAATATTAACAAATTAGCAAAATAAGGCAAATAAATGTGTTTTTTGTATCAAGCAGTTTTTGGTAATAAACTGTAAACGAGGAGTAACTCGTGCTAAAAGTAAGTGAAACCTTAAAAAGTGGAATTTTTATAACAACATAATAACTGTATAACTGTAAAGTGAACCTAAACAGCAATAAGAGTAACAAAGTCGCTAAAATTAAACACTTGCTAAAATCCAGCAACTTGTGCTAAGTGCTAAAAGTAACTGAAACTTAGAAAAAACGGAATTTTGAAAACAACATATACATTAAAAAAAAACATTTTTTTTTATCTTGAGCCCAAATACACCGTCAATTTTTATATTTTTTACCCAGCCCACATCCCACTCTTAACCTTAAGGTTTTACTTTTTGTTCAAATGCTTTAATAAGGACTGCTCAAACAAAAGAGTCTTAAATTGAATTAAGAAGTATTTTAAAACACTTTAAAGCTTTATATTAAAGATATGGAGGTTGAAGAAGGGTAGCCCCTCCCATATACGGAATAATTTCTGTTGGTTTTAAGTTTTTATGTTTAAATATAATATGCGTCACCAAGTGCTGAAAAAAATGCAAAACCATGCAGTAATTAAGGTGGACCAAGGCTTGTAGATTTTGTAGAAGGAGCAGAAAACGACTGTTTAAACAGCTGCTCGCATGCGCAAAAATTTCTGCTCGCTTTAATTTTAATGTTGTTCTTTATTATTTTTTTTTTATTTGATACAAAAACATAACCAATAAAAAAGAAACTCAGTTAAGACTGAAAACTATTGAATAACTAAAATATGTACGTACTTTTACGAAAAGTTTTTCCCTTGATTCTCCAGGATACAGTGGGTTTTGGATCACTGCCAACTTCACATTTCACCAGGAAATCCCTGCCTTCAGGAGCTAGCTGTACTTCTGGAGCGTCAGTAAATGTAATCGGCTCTGCAAAAAAAAGAGATGTGTCTACCGTTACGAGTGTTTTAGGCGACAGAAGCGAAAAATATAGTTTCCCCAATTACCATAAAGTAGTTTCAGATACGCTGGAAAAATTACGTCCCTGAGTTGAGGAGAACTTAAAAAAGAACGCTAAAAATAGGCGACTTATATGGTAAATAATGGCAAAAATCATAAACTTTTGGATTTAGGATAAGGTAAAGTCAAAATCAACTATAAGATAAGGTTACCGTTTGATATAAAAAAAATCTCTATACACAGGCTTACAGGCAGGGGTGGTTTAAGGAGAAAAAACGTACACTTGTCCCGGGCACAATATTTTAGAAGCGCAATATGTCAAATAAATAATCTAAGGTAACGGCTAAAGTGATTTTGTAATTTTTGAAATTTTATTTTTATCAAAATAAAGTAGAAATTAAAGAATAATTTATTAATTAATTATTAAATTGAAAATAATTCCGTTATGTTAAGATTTGGCCTGAAAATTTTGCGAAAAACAGGGAGTGGGGGGCTAATCAAGATTTTACCCCGGCACAAGAGAGGCCAAAACTGCCACTGTATACAGGTTATTGTCAATGTTTTGTCTTTGTAATGTTACCTTGAATGAAGAAACATTTCATGTCTTTTTTTATTATCCTCCTCTGTGTTTTTCAAAAATTCTTTTATGTTGTTCCTGCTTCAACTTATAAAAAGAAAGAAGAAGATTTTATCAGTATTTAAATTACTACTTTTACTAGTATCCCACCATTATTAATATTATTATATTTTCTTGGTCTCTAAGACTTTTTATTTCTTTTTATTTGTCGATTAAATATATATATATTTTTTTTACGAAATCTTAATTTATGGATTTAGAAGTCAAGACAGAAAGATTATGGACAGAATTAAAAAATGTAATCTGTCATTGAAAAAAAATCCCTTGAAGTTTTAAAATACTGCGCTGCAACACAGCTTGATATTAATACTCTGTGCCACCGTGTATGTGTTTCTTCCAAATTAATATCATTATTTGAAGCTGACGAGAAATTTTTAAAGGACGTTGAAGGTCATAGCAATGTTAGGCCTTAACTTTAGTGGGAAATCCAGATAATTCGTCTGAATGCAGTGTCTGAAACCCCAAAGAGCGCGATTTTAACATACAATTTTTCCAATTTTCATGAAAGCTTAATCGGGCTAACCTTGCACGCTAGTAAAATTCCCTTATCCTCTCCTTTGAGTTCAACTCTCTAAATCAATATTTTTTTAACAAAATTTATATTTCTAAAGATGCTTTTCTTCGTGTAAAAAATCATGTCCTCAAAAACAGGAAGGTGTAAAGAAAGCGCTTTCCATCCCTTTTTACAAGCTCAATTGAAGGATATATTCCCAACTTTCGATTCCGTAAAACCCTCATTAGTGCATATCCAAACGTCAGCGGCACGATATACTGTAGTTAAGGGTCTTGTGGTGTAATTAGAAAACCTCTATGCTCATTAAACACTCATGCAAGCTGCATGTTTGAAGCAGTGCTTGTTTCCTAGAATTTATCGGTTTTTCACCCTCCTTCCCAGAAATGAAAAGCGGAAGCAACAGGAAGCAACATGTTTGTTGTTCTGGCGTAACTTTGAAAAAGGAATTATTAGTTTCCAATATCCATAAATAATTATTTCAGTGCCAAAACACAACGGAGGAAAAGAAAAAACACAAAACTGTTGTTTCCTTTCTTATTTTCTCTCTGGAAATCAGTTACTCTGAACAAAATGGCTATCTTAAAATTTTTATTGGATGTGTTTGGGGAAATGGTGGGCGTAGAAGGGGTGTTATATGCCTTCCGATCACTTTCGACTATTAAAGAAGGCACCAGCTATTCCAATTTCCAATCAAATGAGCCCTTTTCGAAGTTTCTACGACAACTCCTCGATACGAATTGCCCTGGTATGGAAAAAAAAAATACATTGTGCCAACATTGTTCTTTACATCCGAAAAAATTTCTTCTACATCTTCCTACGAACCGATATACATGGCGAGCCCAAGATGACAGTATCTTTCCTTAAGAAATAGATTGGCCGGTATGACGGTTGAAGCTCCGAGGTCGCTACCGATAATTAAAAAAAGGAAAAAAAAACAAAGAAACGGTGGCGTATTAGTGCCGCTGCCGCCGATAGAATCAGCGGCGGCGTCAGCGCACGGATGCTAGCTCGGCAGCGCGCCGCCGAATTTTTTTCGGCGGCGCGCCGCCGACTTTTGGGCGCGGCTTCGGGGTCTACCTCTATAGCTACCACACACAGTTGTATCACCTTTCTTATAATGTGGTTTAATTAAAGCTATCCTAAAACCAGTAGGGACTTCTCCTTTTCAAAAATTAAATTTAAAAAAAAAGATTTTTTCCACTGAAAGTAAGGGGCAATATTAAAACTTAAAAAGAACAGAAATTATTTTGTATATAAAGTGGGTTACCCCCTCCTCAATACCTCGCTCTTTACACTAAAGTTTTTTATTAGTTAAAAAAAAAACGTCTTATTGTTCTAACTAAGCGGCCCCTGTGTTTCGGGAGTCATTATTAAAGAATTGAGAAAAAAATTCAAACTTTAGCGTAAAGAGCGAGGTGTTGAGGAGGGGGAAACCCCCTTTATTTACGTAATAATTTCTGTTTGTTTTAAGTTTTAATGTTGTTCCCTACTTTCAGTTGAAAAAAATTTATTTTTTTTATTTAATAGTAAAACATAACCTTTCTCTTTCTACCCATGGAATATTTATATAGGAGGGCTTGAGGTACTGAATCATGCTTCTTCTACTCTACTTATTGTATGCTCTTCTCCTCCCCCCTCTTCCTCTTCCGCTCCAAATTGTTATTTTAGTAATGTTTCTTCTGTAATTTTCACGACTGAGCTTTTGAAACTTAAACCGGACAACTTTACTCGTAATTCCGAAATTAATATATTCGTTTTTTACAATTTCTAGCCTTAAGCTTAAAATATTATATTCTGTTGAGCCCCGTTTAATTTTCAAAAACACAGAAACGCAAGAACTTATGAATTTCAACTAGGAGTAGCCAACCCCATAATTAGCACAATTATTTATTGATTCTTTCTTTGGAAGTCCTGTACTTACTTTAAAAAGATCATTTTGATCAAATATTTTTATTATAAAAAATTCACAATAAATAGGCAACAAAATAAATTCTGAACTTTGAATGTTTAATAATAATTATGCTATAAAACAAAAGAATAAGAAATACTTTATTTGAATTTAGAGAAACTGAATAAATATACTATCGTTCCCATTACTTATGAAGAAACGAACTATATTCTTTAAAGTAAACAATTTTTGAAGGGTTTTACCATTTGTAGAGTTGCTGAAGAAACGATACAATTGGCCAACCCGAAAAAACTCATATCAATCATATCTAAATTAATCCTTTTAGTAGAGATTAATGTAGCGAGATATAGCAAAATTACTCAAAAGCAGGGTTGCCACTGAGGTTAAGTTCGTACCATTTTTGCTACGTTTTAAATAAAACGGTACGTTACGGTCCTAAAAACGTTACATTTTTGTTTCGATTTTGAATTTATGTTGCGCTTTTGAATAATGAGTAAGATTCACATTTTCTGAGTAATCTCTTCTCCCCCCCCCCCCGTGAAAAAATCTTCTATTAAAGCATAGTATATATTAGATACGTAACCTAACCTAGTACTTTTCCCCCCTAACCCCCCCCCCCCCCAAAAAAACAACAAAAAAACAATAGTTTAAATATTGTAAACGCAATGACAAACCACGCTTTTTCGATCCAATTCTCTAATGACTGATACCCGTTTGACTAGTTTCCTTTAGCATCTATCTTGCGTGTGTACCAGCTAATTGACAAGTACTGATGATGTATATATTATTTTTTGCGTAACAACCTCACCCCCACCCCTTCTGGTTGATTGGACATAATATAAGGTTATATACGAAACTTTTACGAAGCTCTTTTTATATGGGATTATGAACAGCTGATATTGACAAAATATTTGAAACTGTAAAAATGAGCCATTTTTGGTTATATCTAAGCAATAGCATTGAGGAGGGGGTGGGTTAGTTGAGCCGGAATTTTCAATTTTACGCTAGAATTTTTCCAAATATCATGGTTAATTTTTTGACATTATACCTCCCTCCCCATCTGAGGTCCCACATATAACTGCATAAATACATTTTATCGTTGTGTTGAATCTTGCCATTCTTTATTCTTTCATATTGTAAAGTAAGAATTTTATTGGCTGATTTTTTTTTAATATATTCCTAGGGCTATATCCCGGACCATCAGAAGGGTGGATGTATTTTCAGAAAAGGGGCCACGATATTTGGAAATAGTATAAAATAAAGAATTTAATGGTACTGCTTTTGTGTTTAGCATGTTCTCTTCAGAAAAGGGCAATCACTAAATATTTGGCTTTAGAAAAAGGCAACTAGTCTAATGCCCATTTTTATGAAGAAGATAAACAGTCTTATATCTGTATTAATCTAAAAAAACAAAGTTTTTCCGAGGGAAGGAAAGAGAGAAGTTGAAACTTAAAACGGACAAAAATTATTGCTTCACAGCCTATCTAATATATTTCAATGAAACTATCAAGAATAAATCAAATAATTATGGTTCCCCGTGTTTCTAGGGTTTTAGAAAACTAGTATTTTATTGAAAATGCAAAAATTAAGTATTAAAAGTTGAAAAACTCATTTGGGAGTAAATAACGAGTACGCAACCAAAAAAAAATTCTCTAATACAAAAGATTTTTCATAGTCTTACGCTAGTTTTGACATCAGTAACTTTCCATATACAATTAAAATTATCTTAAAAATATAAGCGTAGAATTAAATGTTTTTTTAGTAACCACAAAATCATTGAACAGCTTACAGATTATTGGATTGATTTATCAGGTAGAATTTTGGAATAATATTCAATAGTGCTACAAGCTATAATATCAATAGTGATTAAGAAACAATCTTTAAATGTAAGAAATACGCTTTAGTATTACTTGAAATGAAGATCAAATAAGACATAATATGAATTATGAAAATATGGTTATTTCTGTTGTTCCCTTTCTATCTAAAACTTATCATAACACTTTTAGCAATTGGACAGTAGATGTTATTATAGAAGCAGTAATTACTACCAATATTACCAGATATCTTTTATAATAAATCAAAAAAACTTTTTCCACAAAATAAGTTTTTCAAAGAAAAGTAAAGAACTCCATTAAACAAAAATGAGCAAAAATAAATCAAATAATTTACCAAGCGTGAGACTACCACAAATCAGCATCAATAAATAAATGAAACCCAAAAGGAACAGAAATTAGAATAAATAACCGAGTAAAACTTAAAACGAGCAGAAATTAAAATAAGTTGGGCTCAAAACCCCTATGCCTTCCCAAGGTTAGAACAAAATTTGCACTTTACTGAAAAAAATATAAATGTTTTTACTTTTATTACTTTAATAAATCAAATAATATTAACATTTTGATTACTAAATATCAGTATATGTATATTAAACTGATAACGCACATTTGTATTTTTTTCAGTAAAGTGCAAATTATGTTCTGGCCTTGGGATGACATAGGGGTTTTAAGCCCTACTCATGTTAAATCTCAAGTTAAACACCCATCCCCTACTCAAGTTAAACAACCGTCCCTTCCATAAAAATCTTAAATACCCCTAGGCGTCACTTACAACTCTTGCTCCTAATCTCTGGCGTTTGTTTCAACCCCAAAAGCATTTTTATGTGATATTTAGACTATTTTGAACATAATGGCTATCTCAAAATTTCTATTAAATACACTTCGGGACAATACGATATGTGTGTGTGCGGGGGGGGGGGGGTTTAGCTGCCATCCGATCGCTTTGTCTCTTAAAAAGAGCACTAGAGAGCCCTCTCCGAGGTTTACATGACCATGCTTTCTATAGAAACCTTATCTACCCATAGGGTATAACTTACAACCCTTGCCCTGAGGGCTGGGGGGATTTGTTATCCTGAAAGACCTAATTTCCAGACCTTTCAATTACGTTGGACAAAATAACTATCTGTAAACTTTGGTTGAATGTGTTTGGGAAAATGGTGGGCGTGAGAGGGGCTTTAATCGCTCTTCAATGACTTTCAACTATTAAAAAAGGCACTAGCCCTTTCAATTTTCAATTGAATGAGCCCCTTTGAAGTTTCTACGACAACGCTTTCAATAAAAACCTCATATGCCCCCAGGGCATAACTTACAACCCTTGCCCTGAGGGCTGTGAGGAGGGGGGGGGTTGTCATCCTTGTCGACCATAAAGACATCCTAAAAACTTTCAACTACGTTGAACAAAACTGCTATCTAAAAATTTTGTTTGGATATGTTTGGGGAAAAGGTGGGCGTGAGAGGGGGGTCAATTACTCTCCATTCACTTTAGACTATTAAAAAGGGAAATTTCAATTTCCAAACAAATGAGTTCTTTTTGATATTTCTACAAAAACTTTCTATATAAACCTTATATGCCCCCATGGCATAACTTACAACCCTTGCACTGAGGGCTCTTAGGGGGGTTATCATCCTAAAAGACCTAATTTCCATAACTTTCGACTACGTTGAACAAAATGGATATCTCAATATTATGATTGTAACATCCAAATTGAAGTTGCCCTTCAATCAGTTTCGACCATAAAAAGGGCACTAGCCTTTTTGATTTTCAACTGAATGAGCCCTTTTTGATGTTTTTACAACATCGCTTTCTATAAAAAACTTACATGCTCCAAGGACATAGCTTACAACACTTGCCCTGAGGGTTGTGAGGGGGATGGGTTGTCATCCTTAAACACCTAATTTCCCAAACTTTCAACTACGTTGAATAAAATGGCTATTAAAAATTTTGATTGGATGTGTTTGGGGAAAAGGTGGGCGTGACAGGGGGGTTAGTTGCCATCAAATCACTTTTGACTATTAAAACGGACACTTGCCTTTTGAATTTCCAATCGAATGAGCCCTTTTCAAGTTTCTACGACAAAGATTTCGATGAAAACCTTATATACCCCCAGGGCAGAGCCTATAACCCTTGCTCTGAAGACTGCAGGGGGAGTGTCCTGCTCAAAGGTATAATTTCCTGAACTTTAAACTGCGTAGAACAAAAAGCCTGTCTAAAAATTTTGATTGGATGCGTTTGGAGAAATGGTGGGCGTGGAAGAGGTATTAGTTGCCTTCGAATCAATTTCGACTATTAAAAATGGAACTAGCCATTTAAATTTTCAGTCGAATGAGCTCTTTTTGAAGTTTTTACAACAACACTTTCTATAAAAACCTTATATGCTCCCAGGGAATAACTTACAACCCTTGCCCTGAGGGCTGTTTGGGAGTCTCCTCCTCAAAAACATAATTTCTATCTGGAAATCAACAAAACTGAACAAAATGGCTATCTAAAAATTTTGATTGGATGTGTTTGGTGAAAAGGTGGGCGAGAAAGGGAGATTAATTGCTCTCAGATAAGTTTTGACTATTAAAAAGGGCACTATACCTTTGAATTTCCAATCTAATGAGCCCCTTTTCAAGTTTCTACGACAAAGATTTCAATAAAAACTTATATGCCCCCAGGGCATAACTTATAACCCTTGCCCTGAAGACTGTGGGGGAGGGTGTCCTGCTCAAAGGCATAATTTCTTGAACTTTAAACTGCGTGGAGCAAAACAGCTATCTCAAAATTTTGATTGGATGTGTTTGGGGAAATGGTGGGTTTGGAAGGTATGTTAGTTGCCTTCCAATTACTTTCGACTATTAACAAGGGCACTAGCCTTTTTAATTTTTAATTGAATGAGCCCTTTTTGATTTTTTTTACAAAATCACTTTCTTTTAAAACCTTACATGCTCCCAGGGCATAACTTACAACCCTTGCCCTGAGGGTTGTGGGGGGAGGAGTTGTCATCCTTAAAGACCTAATTTCTAAAACTTTCAACTGCGTTGAATAAAATGGCCATCTAAAAATTTTGATTGGATGTGTTTGGGGAAAAGGTGGGCGTGAGAGGGGGGTTAGTTGCCCTCAAATCACTTTCGACTATGAAAAAGGGCATCTGCCCTCTGAATTTCCAATCGAATGAGCCCTTTTCAAGTTTTTATGACAATGATTTCAATGAAAACCTTATATGCCCCCAGGGCATAGCCTATAACCCTTGCCCTGAAGACTGTGGGGGGAGTGTCCTACTCAAAGTCATTGTTTCCTGAACTTTAAACTGCGTGGAACAAAATGGCTATCTAAAAGTTTTAATTGGATGTGTTTGGGGAAATGGTGGGCGTGAAAGGGGTGTTAGTTGCCTTACAATCACTTTCAACTATTAAAAAGGGCTCAAGCCACTCCAATTTCCAATTGAATGAGCCCTTTTCGAAGTTTCTACGACAACTTCTTCGATATGAAGTGCCCTGCTCTAAAGGAAAAAAATAATATATAATACATTGTCACAACATCGTTCTTATATGCCCTTAGGACATAATTTAAAACCATTGCCCCGAGGGTTGTGGGGGACTGTCCTCCTCAAAAACATATTTTCTATCTGCAAATCCACTACGCTGAACAAAATGGCAAAATTTTGATTGGATATGTTAGGGGGAATGATGGGCGTGGGGGGGGGGGGCTAGTTGCCTTCCAATCACTTCTGAATGTTAAAAAGGACACTAGCCACTCCAATTTCCAACCGAATGAGTCCTTTTTGAAATTTATACGACAACTCATTCGATACGAAGTGCCCGTGTATGGAAAAAAAAAAAAATCCTCTGTGCCAACATCGTTCTTTACTTAGGTAGTGCTATTGCGCAGCCTATGATATGTTGTAGACCATAAGTAAAAAAAGCACCAAAGTCATTTTTATTGCAAAAATACGCCAAACGTGCAAGTCTTCAAAATTATTTACTTTCAAAAGGCATTTATTTGAAAGTTTCAATGTGCAAACACCTAAAAAAAAGGCCAAAATTACGCATATCAACGTCTAAAATTACTGGTTATTACTAGCCACTTCCAAAATGAGTTGACTCAATGCATATACATGCTTCCTGCGTTCCACAGAGCTTATTACAATCGTTGCAATTAATTGCAATATCTTATTGAATTAGTGTAACTATTGCGCTCTATAGAGCTTGGTTAAAACGTCTAAACGAATTCGGGGATGTTGTGAACGAATATTGACGGAAAACTCAAAAACTGAATCTGAAATCTAAACTATCAAACTTTCTACTACAGGTCCAAATGGTATATATAACAAGGGGACTTGTACCCTAACTGGCCTTTATTTTGATCAATATAGCACATTACATTTCCTTATTGAATAGGCACAGCTATTATACTCTATTGGACGGAGTGTTTGGACAAAATAAATTTTACGCGATTACTGGAAGAAATCGTCAAAGACTAGTGGTTAACTTTTCCCTTTAGTGGTTAACTCATATTTTATTCCATTTGTACCAAAAATCGTATTCAAAATAAAAAAAAAACGCTAGAGTTAAAAATCTTGCAGCTCCACATGATCTTTTAAGAAAGTTTCTTACAGAAAGATTTTTAACTTGTCCGGATAGATAAATACGCCAAGAATTTTTGATCAGACAGTTCGTGGTAACTAACTGTTAATAAGGAACGACTTGGCCCAATAGTAGACGAAACTCTAAAAATGGAATTTGGATTACCCATAAGAAGCTAAGAGCCTAAGAAAATTTGCCTGATTTTTGAAAAGGGGAAAAGTGGACCCTAAAAAGTCCAGCGATCTTAACGAAAATCACAGCATCAGATTCAGAATATTAGGGAACCATGCTAGGGAGGCTTCAAGTTCCCACCTACAAATCTTTGGAATTCTCTGCTTTTTTTTCCAGAATAAAGATCACCTACGCGTGTTTATTTCCTTTATTTTTTCCCAGGGGTGATCGTATGGAACCAATTATCATAGAATATTGAGAGAGGGCTCACTTGAATACAGTTTTTGTGCCTTTACTAAGAGACCGAAAGGATTGGAAGGCAGCTCCTTTTTTTCCTCAAAAGCATCTGATCAAAATTCTGTGGACAATCATTTAGTTCAGCATAGTCGAAAGGTTATATAACTAGGCTTCTGGGGATGACATAACCCCCAATAGCCTCTGGAGAAACGAATGTAAGTTCTGTAAGGACTGTAAGTTCCCACTGCTTACACATATCATCGGTTACTGGGAAATATACCAAACATTTCGGGACGAACTTTCTTCAGGGGGGGGGTCGTGATTCTCCTTGGAGATAGTTTTCTGGGGGAATTTTCCAGGGTGAATTTTACACAAAGGGGGGGGGGAGATATCCAGGCATGATCAGAAAATTGTCAGAAATTAAACAAAAAAGCTTTTTTCATCTGAAAGTAAGAAACGA